>NC_091987.1:165590820-165700475 GCF_044704955.1 Pristiophorus japonicus
CCATCCCTCCCCCAGCCCTCCCCCATCCCTCCCCCTTCCCCCCCCATCCCTCCCCCATCTCCCCCATCCCCCCCTTCTCCCCCATCCCTCCCCCTTCTCCCCCATCCCTCCCCCTTCTCCCCCATCCCTCCCCCTTCCCTCCCCCATCCCTCCTCCCCTTCTCCCCCATCCCTCCCCCATCCCTCCCCCTTCTCCCCCATCCCTCCCCTTCTCCCCCATCCCTCCCCCTTCTCCCCCATCCCCCTCCCCCTTCCTCCCCCATCCCTCCCCCTTCTCCCCCATCCCTCCCCCTTCCTCCCTCCCCCATCCCTCCCCCATCCCTCCCCCATCCTCCCCCATCCCTCCCCCTCCTCCCCCATCCCTCCCCCATCCTCCCCCATCCTCCCCATCCCTCCCCCATCCCTCCCCCTTCTCCCCCATCCCTCCCCCTTCTCCCCCATCTCCCCCACTCCCTCCCCCTTCTCCCCATCCATCCCCTCCCCTTCCCCTCCCTCCCATCCCTCGCCCCTTCGTCCCCCCATCCCTCCCCCTTCTCCCCCATCCTCCCCTTCTCCCCATCCCTCCCCCATCCCTCCCCTTTCCCCTCCTCCCTCCCCCATCCCTCCCCCTTCTCCCCATCCCTCCCCCTTCTCCCCCATCCCTCCCCCTTCCCCCCATTCTCCTCCCCTTCTCCTCCCCATCCCTCCCCTTCTCCCCCATCCCTCCCCCTTCTCCCCATCCCTCCCCCTTCCTCCCCCATCCCTCCCCTTCTCCCCCATCCCTCCCCTTCTCCCCCATCCCTCCCCCTTCTCCCCCATCCCTCCCCCTTCTCCCCCATCCCTCCCCCTTCTCCCCCATCCCTACCCCTTCTCCCCCATCCCTCCCCCTTCCTCCCCCATCCCTCCCCCATCCCTCCCCCATCCCTCCCCCATCCCTCCCCCATCCCTCCCCCATCCCTCCCCCTTCTCCCCCATCCCTCCCCCATCCCTCCCCCTTCTCCCCCATCCCTCCCCCATCCCTCCCCCTTCTCCCCCATCCCTCCCCCTTCTCCCCATCCCTCCCCCATCCCTCCCCCTTCTCCCCCCCTCCCTCCCCCATCCCTCCCCCTTCTCCCCCATCCCTCCCCCTTCTCCCCCATCCCTCCCCCTTCTCCCCCATCCCTCCCCCTTCTCCCCCATCCCTCCCCCTTCTCCCCCTTCTCCCCCCATCTCCCTCCCCCATCCCTCCCCCATCCCTCCCCCATCCCTCCCCCATCCCTCCCCCATCCCTCCCCCATCCCCTCCCCCATCCCTCCCCCTTCTCCCCCATCCCTCCCCCTTCTCCCCCATCCCTCCCCCTTCTCCCCCATCCCTCCCCCTTCTCCCCCATCCCTCCCCCTTCTCCCCCATCCCTCCCCCTTCTCCCCCATCCCTCCCCCTTCTCCCCCATCCCTCCCCCTTCTCCCCCATCCCTCCCCCTTCTCCCCCATCCCTCCCCCTTCTCCCCCATCCCTCCCCCTTCTCCCCCATCCCTCCCATCCCTCCCCCATCCCTCCCCCTTCTCCCCCATCCCTCCCCCTTCTCCCCCATCCCTCCCCCTTCTCCCCCATCCCTCCCCCTTCTCCCCCATCCCTCCCCTTCTCCCCCATCCCTCCCCTTCTCCCCCATCCCTCCCCCTTCTCCCCCATCCCTCCCCCTTCTCCCCCATCCCTCCCCCTTCTCCCCCATCCCTCCCCCTTCTCCCCCATCCCTCCCCCCTCTCCCCCATCCCTCCCCCCTCTCCCCCATCCCTCTGCATCGACCACCCTCCTCCCGCTGTCAGAAACACAGACACTGACAGACAGAGAGATAGAGAGACACACAGACAGACAGATAGAGACACTGACAGAGACACACTAGCTGGGGGGCGGGGCGGGGGGGTGCATCCCAGCACGCTGTTGGAGGGCTCCCGGTGCTGCAGTCGGTAAGTAGAAAATGTTTTGTTTATTGATTTTTTTTTAAATTATTAATTTTTTTTTGATTTATTGGTTGATTTATTTATGTATTTATCATTTATTATTGATGATGGCTCTTTATTTGTAAAACTGAAGTGTTTAATGTTTGTAAACTTCCCTTTTAAACCCGCCCCCCCCCATTCCCTACGCCTGATTTGTAACCTATGCCTGATTTTCTAAAGTGTAGGCAAGGTTTTTTCGAGCATACAAAAATCTTCACTTACTCCATTCTAAGTTAGTTTGGAGTAAGTTTTCACTGACGAAACTTTGAAAACAGGCGTAAGTGGTCAGACACGCCCCTTTTTGAAAAAAAATTTTTGTTCCAAAGTGAAACTGTTCTAACTGACTAGAACTGGAACAAACTAAATGTCGAGAATTCCGATTTCTAAGATACTCCGTTCTACACCAGTTGCTCCTAAAAATCAGGAGCAAATCATGTCGAAACTTGGGGCCTGACATCGGTAGTGGGTAAAATGATGGAATCAATTATTAAGGATTTGGAAAGAGGTGACATGATAGGTCCAAGTCAGCATGGATTTGTGAAAGGGAAATCATGCTTGATGAATCTTCTGGAATTTTTTGAGGATGTTTCCAGTAGAGTGGACAAGGGAGAACCAGTTGATATGGTGTATTTAGACTTTCAGAAGACTTTCGACAAGGTCCCACACAAGAGATTAATGTGCAAAGTTAAAGCACATGGGATTGGGGGTAGTGTGCTGACGTGGATTGAGAACTGGTTGGCAGACAGGAAGCAAAGAGTAGGAGTAAATGGGTACTTTTCAGAATGGCAGGCAGTGACTAGTGGGGTACCGCAAGGTTCTGTGCTGGGGCCCCAGCTGTTTACATTGTACATTAATGATTTAGACGAGGGGATTAAATGTAGTATCTCCAAATTTGCAGATGACACGCAGTGTGAGCTGCGAGGAGGATGCTATGAGGCTGCAGAGTGACTTGGTTAGGTGAGTGGGCAAATGCATGGCAGATGAAGTATAATGTGGATAAATGTGAGGTTATCCACTTTGGTGGTAAAAACAGAGACGGACTATTATCTGAATGGTGACAGATTAGGACAAGGGGAAGTGCAACGAGACCTGGGTGCCATGGTACATCAGTCATTGAAGGTTGGCATGCAGGTACAGCAGGCGGTTAAGAAAGCAAATGGCATGTTGGCCTTCATAGCGAGGGGATTTGAGTACAGGGGCAGGGAGGTGTTACGACAGTTGTACAGGGCCTTGGTGAGGCCACACCTGGTGTATTGTATACAGTTTTGGTCTCCTAACTTGAGGAAGGACATTCTTGCTATTGAGGGAGTGCAGCGAAGGTTCACCAGACTGATTCCCGGGATGGCGGGACTGACATATCAAGAAAGACTGGATCAACTGGGCTTGTATTCACTGGAATTCAGACGAATGAGAGGGGATCTCATAGAAACGTTTAAAATTCTGACGGGTTTAGAGATGGTAGATGCAGGAAGAATGTTCCCAATGTTGGGGAAATCCAGAACCAGGGGTCACAGTCTAAGGATAAGGGGTAAGCCATTTAGGACCGAGATGAGAAGAAACTTCTTCACCCAGAGAGTGGTGAACCTGTGGAATTCTCTACCACAGAAAGTAGTTGAGGCCAATTCACTAAATATATTCAAAAAGAAGTTAGATGAAGTCCTTACTACTCGGGGGATCAAGGGGTATGGCGAGAAAGCAGGAATGGGGTACTGAAGTTGCATGTTCAGCCATGAACTCATTGAATGGCGGTGCAGGCTCGAAGGGCTGAATGGCCTACTCCTGCACCTATTTTCTATGTTTCTATGTACACAATATTGCTTTGCCTCTATTGAAGGAACATGAGTGGGAAAATCCAGACGTTAGTGATGATCTGATCGTTCTGCTGAAAAAGCAAACGTCACTGTTTCCTCATGGAGATGCAATGCTGAGTGGGGGGAGGGGCGGCGGCGGGGGTGGGGGGTGTTTGTGGGTGGGGGAGGTTTGGGTCCCGAGATCCCCTGGAATATTTTGAACTTGTACTGAAAATATGATGCATTTGGTTAAATTTAAGCAATATTTGTATTTCACAATAAATTGATTTTTAACCATAAAGGAAACAAAGCGACATTTGAAGGACCAACGAGGCGATCACGCCCCCAAAGGTTACCTGAAAGATCACTCTCCCACACCAAACTCGTGCCCCAGTTCAGAGACACTGAACCTAACTCCCTAACCCCTTTCAATGCCCCTCCTTTTAAGAATAAGACTATCTTCTCCAACCCTCGCAGTTCATAATGGCAGTATTCTCCCAGTCAGCAAGATCCACGGGTCGGCCGTGGACAATGTGGACCACTTCCCATATCTCGGGAGCCTCCTTTCAATAAGAGCAGATATTGACGACGAGATCCGACACCGCCTCCAGTGCGCCAGTGCAGCCTTCGGCCGCCTGAGGAAAAGTGTTTGAAGATCAGGCCCTCAAAACTGCCACCAAGCTCATGGTCTACAGGACTGTAGTAATACCCGCCCTCCTGTATGGCTCAGACACATGGACTATGTACAGTAGACACCTCAAGTCGCTGGAGAAATACCACTAACAATGTCTCCGCAAGATCCTATAAATCCCCTGGGAGGACAGGCGCACCACCATTCGCATCCTCGTCCAGGCCAACATCCTTAGCATTGAAGCACTGACCACATTTGGCCAGCTCTGCTGGGCAGGCCACATAGTTCGCATGCTGGACACGAGATTCCCAAAGCAAGCGCTCTACTCTGAACTCCTTCACAGCAAACGAGCCAAGGTGGGCAACGGAAACGTTACAAGGACACCCTCAAAGCCTCCCTGATGGTGATTTCCCCACTGTCACCTGGGAGTCCCTGGTGAAAGACTGCCCTAAGTGGAGGAAGCGCATCCGGGAGGGCGCTGAGCACCTCGAGTCTCATCGCCGAGAGCGTGCAGAAATCAAACGCAAGCAGCGGAAAGAGCGTGCGGCAAACCTGTCCCACCCAACCCTTCCCTCAACGACTTTCTCTGTTCCACCTGTGACAGAATCTGTGGCTCTCGTAGTGGACTGTTCAGCAACCAAATAGCTCACTTTGGGAGTGGAAGGAAGTCTTCCTCGATTCCGAGGGACTGCCTAGGATGATGATGATTCTCCCTCTCCCTCTTCAATTTAACTTGCCATCAACTCTCTATCCAACCTAGTTGAGCAGATGCCTGTCTTCTAATCTTCTACCAGTGCATTCTGGTACTTTCTGCCCTCCCCACACCCTCTCAGTAAATATTGCTACTCTGCTTCCTGCCCCATCCCAAATAACTACTCTCTGCTTCTGCCCTATTTCCTCTGCAATTCATCGCCATCCATTAGTTCACCCTACCACTGCTTGATATGCATTTTTCCCTTTTCTCCCTCCTTAATATGTATTCTTTGCCCCTTCTCCTCTGTTCTCTCTGTGGCGTCTACTTCCTCTTGCCTGCTTCTCTCTGGTGGCTCTTGCTGGACAGAAACCACTCTTCCTTGATGTACTTCCTGTACTAATGCCAGGGTAATAGAAATATTATAGAATCACTTAAGTCTGGAGAGCAGGAGGCCTTTCTGTTTACCATGTCTATGCTAGTGTTGGCTCTGTATATGAATATAAGGAAAAAAAGCATGGTGAAAGGCTTGTCAGTCCAGACATGGTACACCATTTACTCAGCTCTTGAATATGCCATCTCCTGAGCTATTGGGCTAATAATGTTCCATATCCATGCTGTACCTATAACCTTTTTGTTTTCTTGAAGTATGTATTCAGTTCTGTTTTGAATATTATGATTGACCCAGCTTCTACAGCCACTTCCAGTAGTGCATTCCATATTCTAATAGCCATTTGTGAAAAAACTTCTTTTAACTATCCACTTTATACACATCATACTATGCTGTGCATTGAGACCAGTTCTGGGGCAGCAGGGACCTGCACACTTTGCATCTCAACAGGACTGGAACCAATGTCCTCGCAGAGAGGTTAACTAGTGCTTGTGGGGAGGATTTAAACTAATTTGACAAGAGGGGCACCAGGATGAAGCATTGGAGAGGAGATACAAGGAACACAGAGGACTGGAAGAGACAAACAGCATTAGAATAAAGTGCAGTTCAGAAATAGGAGGGAATAGACTTGGGAAATGCGAGGCAGAGATGGGATTGGAGTGCATGCGCGTAGATACCCAGGCCATGATAAATATGGTTAGAGAGCTGCAGGCACAAGTAGCCACATTGAATTATGCTATAATGGCAATAACAGAGACCTGGCTCAAATTAGGGCAGGAATGGACATTTAATATTCCTGGCTGCAATTCTTGATCAGTATGTTTACAGTTGTTCGAGGAACGAATCCGTGCTAGTTATGGAGAAAGAAGTGGAGCAATTGAAGCATGTTTCAATGGGAGAACATTTGGGAAACAATGATCACAATATCATTAGGTTTGAGTAGTTATGGAAAAGGACCAGGAAAAATCAAATGTGAAAATATTCAACTGGAAGAGGACTAATTTCAATGAGTTGAAAAGGGATCTGGCTCGGATGGATTGGAATCAAAGATCGGCAGGTGAAACATTAAATGAACAAAAGAAACAGTTTGTTTGGGTATCCAAAACAAGAACCCGCTGGATGGCTAAAGATATAGGGATTAAAATGAAACAGAAAAAGGAGGCTTATGATAAATGTATGGTTCATAATTCAGAGAACCAAGCTGAATACAGAAGGTGCAGAGGAGAACTGAAAAAGATAATAGGGGCAAAGAAAGTAGCAAAGTCGCCCAGTCTGGGTGGGATGGTTGCTGAGAGAAGTCATGGTGGAAATTGCGATGGCTCTGGCCACAATCTTCCAATCTTAGATATGGGAGTTGTGCCAGAGGACTGGAGGATTGCACATGTTACACCTCTGTTCAAAAAAGGGGAGAGCGATAAATCCGGCACCTACAGCCAATCAAGCTAATTTTGGTGGTGAGAAAACTTTGAGACATTAACCGGGGACAAAATGGACCAGAATGGTTCCAGGGCTGAAGGATTACAGTTGCGTGGATAGATTGGAGAAGCTGGGGTTCTTCTCCTTTGAGCAGAGAAGACGAAGAGGAGATTGGAAATGTTTCAAACCGTGAAGGGTTCAGATAGAGCAAATAAAGAGACACTTTTTCCAATTTCTGAAGGTTTGATAACCGGAGGGTACAGATTTAAGATGATTGGCAAAAGAACTAGAGCTGCCATGAAAAACTTGTCAGCGCAACGAGTGGTTAGGATTTGGAATGCGTTGGATCTAATGCATCTCATTTTTTTGGATAGTTTTTAAACCCCTCGGCGTCTCTCCCAATCCCAGTAATCTACAGAGTCACTGGCTCTGAGGACAGGTAGCTGGTTCTCATGATCCAGGGCCCGCCTTGTGGGAATGATCCTTGCTGCGGATTCTGGCAGATTTACAGTCTTTGGTCCAACAGGCTCGTCTTTGTCTCTTGGGCTCCCCAGGGTTGGGTGTTCCATTCCCCCTCCCATTCTGCCTTTCCCATGATGATGATCAAGCTATGCAAATATTGGTTGTTACCTCAATGATCCAAACCGGTTCGTCATTTAATTGTTTAGTCATTGTTTCAGCATGTTCCCTGTGTCATTGCTGAACTGCCCTTGCATTCAAATAAACAGCTTAAAAATTACCATCTGACATTCCTGAACCCGTCCAGCGAATCATAGCAGAGGTCTTGGAATTAATCTTTAAGATATTTGTGTAAATGACTTTTCTGCCGGTTGCACCAGCAGAGAATGGAAAATTCCAATCAAATTCACCCCCAGAATCATCGCATCATATTCAAACAGAGGAAAAATCAAGTATTAGAACCCAACAAAACCTGTCGCTCTGCTACCTAAACTAACCCATTGAAACATGTCCCCCCATTTCCCTAATATTCCCATATATGTTCAGCTATTACTCTCATTCTTTAATCAGAAACCATGGCCCTAAGTTTCCACACGCGGCAAAACAGGTGCCCCTCCAAGCTGTGCGCCCGTTTTTCACGCTGAAAACGGCGCCTGAAAAAAAACGCGCTTTTCTCGAGCGCTTTGCAGCTCGATGTCTGCTTGGCGCGGCGCACAGGGGTCGGAGCCCGCCACTCGCGCCGATTTTGTAAGTAGGAGGGGGCGGGTACAATTTAAATGAGTTTTTTTCGTGCCGGCAACCCTGCGCGTGCGCGTTGGAGCATTCGCGCACGCGCAGTCTGAAGTACACATTGGCACTCGGCCATTTTTAAAAGTGCTGCAGAAAAAGTAAAAATTTGTTTATTGAACCCTTGCAAAGGCTTGCATTTTAATTTTCTTGATATTGCTGTGTGTGAGGGTGAGGGAGTGCATTCTGTAATTAAAGATAGACGTGATAAACGGGACACATGCACTTGTTTGAGACTATTCAAATTCTTTGTAGCTGTTCAATTTTTTTACATTTTTTAATAAAACCACATTGCCCTTCCATGATCAGCACTGAGGCTTCTTGCAGCTTTCTCCCCCTGCCGTCTGTCGGGCCTGACAGCAAACGGCTGCCTCAAGTACTGAGGCTTCTTGCAGCTTTCTCCCTCCCTCCTCCTGCCGTCGGTCGGTCCCGATGGCAAACCGCTGCCTGAAAGGCCTGCCTGAAGCACTTTCGCACAGGTCGGAACATGGTTTATTTCATCTTTTCTTTGCTTATAAATTTTTATTCAGGTTGGATTTATTTGTATAATATTTATATAAGTATAACTAAGGATTTATTGTAGAATTTAATGACTTCCCATCCCCCCCCTCCCCTCCCCCCCCACCTCATTCCCGACGCCTAATTTGTAACCTGCGCCTGATTTTTTAATGTGTAGACGAGGTTTTTTTCAAGCCTACAAAAATCTTCACTTGCTCCATTCTAAGTTAGTTTGGAGTACGTTTTCACTGTGGAAACTTTCAAATCAGGCGTCAGTGGCCGGACACGCCCCCTTTTGAAAAAAAAATTCTGTTCAAAAGTGAAACTGTTCTACCTGACTAGAACTGCAGAAAACTTAAATGTGGAGAATTCCGATTTCTAAGATACTCCGTTCTCCACCAGTTGCTCCGAAAAATCAGGAGCAAATCATGTGGAAACTTGGAGCCCATATTTCTAGTAACCTAAATCAATATTTAAGCCTGTCTCTCTCGTATCATAACTCTCTATCAAATCCCAACCCTTCAGTACCCTATCACTCCCACCAAAGCCCATCCCTCTAGCATCCTCTATATAAAAGCCCATCCCTATGGTCCCATTCCTGAAGTAACCTCGCATTCCCTTCAAAGCCCATCCATTTGATACCCTAACTATCTAATCAAAGCTCACCCTTCTAGTACCCTAATGCTCTCTCAAAGTCCATCCTTCTAGTACCTTGACCAACAAAGCTCACCCTTCTAGTACTCTATCAAAGTAAGAATGTGTTGGAAAAAGATTCAATCGTGGCTTTCAGATGAATACTTGAAGGAGAAAAAAATTCCAGGTGTATGGGGAAAGAGCTAGGGAGTGCTACTAACTGGATTGATCTTTGAAAATGCTGGCACCAAGTCAGTGGACCGATTGGCGGCCTCCTGCGTTCCCCTGTGACTCTCGGTCTACGAAAATTAATTGGCACGTGGAAAAATATGTTTTCTTAGATGAAAGCCTGCATGGATTTGTTACAGGCAAATCGTGTTTGACTTGATTGAGTTCTTTGAAGTAACAGAGAGCTTGGATGAAGGGAGTGCGGTTGATGTGTATATGGACTTTCAAAAGGCGTTTGCTAAAGTGTTATGTTCTTATGTACCATATAATCGACTTGTTAGCAAAATTGAAGCTCATGGGATTAAAGGAACATTGGCACGTGGATACAAAATTAGAGAATCGTGGTGGAAGGTTGTTTTTCAGACTAGGGAGGGCGGGGGGTGGGAAGTATGCAGTGATGTCCCCTAGGGGTTGGTTCTGGGAGTACTACTCTTAATATAGCAATGATCTGAACTTGGGTATGCAGGGCATAATTTCAAGTTTGCAGACGACCCGAAACTTGGAAATGTCGCAAACAATGAGGAAGATATAACAGACTTAAGGAGCACATAAACAGACTAGTGAAATGGGCAGACACAGAGCAGATAAATTTTAACGGAGAGAAGTGTGGTAAGAAAAATGGGAAGAGGCAATGCAAACAAAATGGTGTAGTTTTAAAGGGGATGCAGGAACAGAGAGAGTTGGGGGTATACGTGCACAAGTCTTTGAAGAATGGGCCAATAATTGGCAAATAAATTTCAACATAGATAGTTGTTACATTTTGGTAAGAAAAATATGGAGTTCACATTGCACTTGGAAAATAAGAATATAAATGGAGTCGAGGAGCAAAGGAATCGGAGTACAAATACACATCACTAAAGGTAGAGAAGCAGGTCAATAAGGCCATTTAAAAAAAAAAAGCAAACCAAGCACTAGGCTTTATTTCTAGAGGGATAGCATTGAAAAGTAGAGAAAGTTATGCTAAACCTGGATCAAAGCTTGGTTAGACCACACTTGGAATACTGGGTACAATTCTGGTTGCCATATTATAAAAAGGATATAGAGGCACTGGAGAGGGTGCAAAAAGATTTATAAGGATGATGCCAGACTGGGAGGTTATACCTGTCGGGAAAGGATGAACAGGCTGGGACCCTCTTCTCTTGAAAAGACTGAGGGATGACCTAATAAAGGTCTTCAAAATTATGAAAGGTTTTAACCGAGTACACAGTGTGTTGACCCAAGGTGCCTATGCCAGCTCTTCAGAAGAACTTCATGGGGCTGATGGCCATGTTTCAGTCATTGAAAGCTTCGGCTCTTTTGGGTGAGGATAGATGCTGCTAATTCGGCCTTGCCACAGTGCTCACAGTAATTCCAACAGGTCTGCCTCATGTTGTTGTATGTGAATTACTTAAACAGCTGGCTTTCCTTCCTGGAGGCAGCAGATATTGAGTGACTATCTTGTATTGCCCAACAACTTGCATACCTCAAGTGGGTGGGAGGGAAAGTGACATGATTGCCAAAGAGTGAAGTCCAAATGGTGCCCATTTCCTAGTTTTGCATTCAGTCACCTGAAGTTCATGGAAAACTAAGCATTTTATACCGAGTCTTCCATCAGTTTGATGGTGTTGAAACTCGGAACTCGAGTCAAAAATCATTAAGTCCAAAAGATTTTGAAGATCATCAAAATGTGTGGTTATACATGATCATAAAATCCCACACGAGCCAAAATTTATTACCAGGATTATGGGGAAATTTGCAAAGAAAGAAAGACTTGCCTTTAAATGGTGTTTTTCACGACCACCAGATGTCTCAAAGCGCTTTAGTCAATGAAGTACTTTTGGAGTCACTGCTGTAATGGTGGAAACTTGGCACCAATTTGCGCACTGCAAACTCCCACAAACAGCACTGTGATAATGACCAGATAATCTGTTTTTGTTATGCTGACCAGGACACTGGGGATAACTCCCCTGCTCTTCTTTGAAATAGTGCTATGGGATCTTTTCCGTCCACCTGAGAAAGCAGACGAGGCCTCGGTTTAATGTCCCATCCGAAAGACGGCAACTCCAACAGTGCAGCACTCCCTCAGCACTGCACTGGAATGTTAGCCTAGATTTATGTGCTCAAGTTCATGGAGTGGGATTTAAACCCACAACCTCCTGACTCGGGTGAATGTGCTACTTACTGAGCCACAGCTGACACTCTGAAACTTCTGATTGTTAGCCAGGTTGCCAAGTTTACGTTTCATTGAATCATACAGCACAGGAGGAGACCAGCTGGCCCATCATGCCTGTGTCAGCTCGATGAAAGAGCTTTCCAATTGATCCCACAAAAAAATCTTATGTCGCATTTAGCCGTGGGTGTTAGAAATCTGTGGCACAATCTGCTCATGAAAAGTGTCCCTTTCGAGAGTTTGAAAGCTTGTCTTTGTGGTCCTTTCTGGGAATAACAACATACATTCACTTATTTTGTTTCTTTGGCAGTGGGGGAGTTTGTGAGTGACGTGCTGCTCGTTCCAGAAAAATGCCGTTTTTTCCACAAGGAGCGAATGGATGAATGTCGAAGTCACCAGCACTGGCAGACAGTTGCCAAAGCGGTAAGAGGTGGGTGGGATGTCTGGAATCCTGCCAAATGTGTTGCCTCAGGCATGCAGGTCTGTGAAATATATAGGCGTTCTCGTCGATAATCTGTCAAATCATTTTATTCCTTTATGTTGTTTGGATTTGTTTGTACCATTCATGTAGGCAGATAGTGTTCTTCGCAATCTGAAATCTGATTCCTTTTGCTTTCTGCCAGTGTGGTCTTGGGGGGCCAACAATTACTCTACTGTTGCTGGCTAATTGTAGTCTTGTGCTGCACTGCCATGCTTAGATAACTGGAAATATTACTCAGACCAGGCTAAAACAATGAATCAATGTTAGTTACACAATCCGACAGCGAAACAGGTTGATTCTGCACTACACCTCAACTATAAGACTAAAAATTCTTCAACAGCGAGTCTTTTGGATTAAAACAAAGCCCCAATTGCCACCACGTTGAATGCAATCTTCTCGTGCTACTTGGACATAACATTGGCTTCAGCTCCAGCCTTTCAGCTTTACGTGAAATATACAAGATAAATGCTCATCTGAACTTTCTTCAGAATCCAGAACAAAGTGAAGAACAGTAGACAGACCCTGGCTTTAATCAATCATTTCTTTTGAAATTTGAAAACAGATGAACTTTTTTGATCTTAACAGTATCAGATAAAAAGAAAGATTTGCATTTATATAGCACCTTTCACAACCAGAAGACATCCCAAAGCACTTCATAATCAATGAAGTCTTTTGAAGTGTAGTCACTGTTGTCATGTAGGAAACAAGGCAACCAATTTGTGCACAGCAAGGTCCCAAAAACAGCAATGTAATAATGACTAGATAAATTGTTTGTGATGTTGATTGAGGGATAAATATTGGCCAGGACACTGGGGAGAAAATCCCTGATCTTATATCAGAACATACGAATTAGGAGTAGGCCATACTGCTCTTCGAGCCTGTTCTGCCATTCAGTAAGATCATGGCTGACCTTTGACCTCAAATCCATTTTCCCGTCCGATCTCCATATCCCAAGAGTCCAAAATTCTACCTATCAGCCTTGAATATACTCAGTGACTCGGCATCCACAGCCCTTTGGGGTAGAGAATTCCAAAGATTTACAACCCACTGAGTAATGAAATTCCTCTTCATCTCAGCCTAAAATGGCTGACTCCTTATCCTGAGACGATGTCCTCTAGTTCTGGATTCTCCAGCCAGGGAAAACAACCTCTCAGCATCTACCCTGCCAATTCCCCTCAGAATCTTAGCTGTTTCAATGATATCACCTCTCATTCTTCTAAACTCCAGAGAGTATAGGCCCATTCTACACAGGGTCTCCTCATAGGACAACACTCTCAACGGAGGAATCAATCTTCGTTGCACTGCCTCGAAGACAAGTATATCCTTCCTCAGATAAGGAGACCAAAACTGCACAGTACTCCGGGTGTGGTCATACCAAAGCCCTGTACAATTATAGCAAGACTTCCTTACTCTTGTACCCAACCCCCCTTGCAATAAAGGCCAAATGCCTTCATAATTGCTTGCTGTACTTGCATGCCAACTCTTTTTACTGTACGAGGCCACATAAATCTCTGAACACCATCATTTAAAAGTTTCTCACACTTAAAAAATATTCTGTTTTTCTATTCTTCTTACCAAAGTCAATCACCTCCACATTTCCTCACATTATACTCCATCTGAGACCTTATTGCCCGCTTTCCATATCCCTTTTCAGGCTCTTTGTGTCTGCCTCACAACTTACTTTCCATGCTTTGTACAGTAGACGAACTTGGATGCGGAACACTTGGTCCCTTCTTCCAAGTTATGAATGTAAATTGTAAATAGCTGAGGCGCAAGCACTGATCCTTGCGGCACCCGTTCTAGTTGCAGCCTGCTAACTTGAAAATAACCTGTCTATCTTTACTTGCTCTTTTCTATGTTATCCAATCCTCTATCCATGCTAACGCCAACCCCATAAGCCCTTATCTTCCGTAGCAACCTTTTATGTGGCACCTTATCGAATGCTTTTTGGAAATCTAAATCTACTACATCCACTGGTTCCCCTTTATCTACCCTGCTAGTTACATCCAGCATTTTCCCAATGACTGATGCCAGGATAACTGAACGGTAGTTCCTGGTTTTCTCTCCCTCCTTTTTTGAATAGCGGGGTTACATTTGTTGCCTTCCAATCCGCTGGGACCATTCTAGAATCGAGGGAGCTTGGACGGTAACAACCAACGCAGCCACTATCTCTGCAGCCACCTCTATTAGAACCCTAAAACTTACAGGGGAGGATAAAGAAAAAGGGAAGCTTGTGTCATATACCGACGGCTAAATACTGTAGAATCTTTGGAGGAATATAGGCAGTTGAGGTGAAATTAAAAAGGATATTAGGAATGCTAAGAGGGAGCATGAAAAATTCTTGGCAAGTGAAATCAAGGAAAACCCAAAGATGTTCTATAAATACATTAAGAGCAAGAGGACAACTAAAGAAAGGGTAGGGCCTATTCGACACTGAGGGCAATTTCTGTGTGGAGGCAGGAATATGTGGGTATGGTTCTCAATGAATACTTTGCTTTCACAAAGGAAAGGGGCAATATAGATACTGCTATCGAGGAGGAATGTGAAATTCTGGACGAAATAGAAATAGTGAGAGAGGAGGGATTGGCGGGCGGGTGGGGAGGGAGGCCGGTGCGGGGGAGAGGAGGATGAGGAGCGGGAGGGGGGAGGATGAGGATGGTTGGTTGGCAACTTTGAGAGTGGATAAGTCCCCAGGCCTGGATGAAATGCATCCCAGGCTGTTGAGCGAAGCAAGAGAGGAAATAGCAGAGGCTTTGACAATCATTTGCCAGTCCATTGAATTCAGGCATGGTACTGGAGGACTGCTAATGTGGTATCCTTATTAAAGAAGGGAAAAAAGGATAAGCCGAATAATTACAGGTCTGTCAGCCTAAACTCAGTGGTGGGAAAATTATTGGGAAAAATCCTGCAGCGCAGTATAAATCTACATTTAGAAAGGCAAGGATTAATCCGGGACCGCCAGCATGGATTTGTTAAGGGAAGATCGTGTTTGACTAATCTGAGAATTTTTGGAGGAGGTAACCAGGAGAGTTGAAGAGGGTAGTGCGTATGATGTAGCGTATATGGACTTTAGCAAGGCTTTTGATAAGGTCCCACGTGGCAGACTGATCAGAAAGGTTAAAGCCCATTGGATCCAGGGCAAAGTGGCAAGCTGGATCCAAAATTGGCTTCGAGGTAAGAAGCAAAGAGAAATGGTTGATGGATGTTTTTGTAACTGGAAAGATGTTTCCAGTGGGGTTCCGCAGGGCTCAGTACTGGGTCCATTGCTTTTGTGGTAGACATCAATGATCTAGATTTGGATAAAGTGGGTATGATCCTCTTTGGATCTGGGCATGTTGCCGGAGGATTGGAGGGCTACTAATGTGGTACCCATGTTTAAGAAGGGAAAACGGGATAGGCCAAGTAATTACAGGCCTGTCAGCCTAACCTCAGTGGTGGGGAAATTACTGGAAAAAATCCTGAAAGACAGGATAAAATTACATTTGGAAAGGCAAGGATTAATCCGGGACAGTCAGAAAACATAGAAAATAGGTGCAGGAGTAGGCCATTCGGCCCTTCGAGCCTGCAGCGCCATTCAATGAGTTCATGGCTGAACATGCAACTTCAGTACCCCATTCCTGCTTTCTCACCATACCCCTTGATCCCCCCTAGTAGCAAGGACTACATCTAACTTCTTTTTGAATATATTTAGTGAATTGGCCTCAACAACTTTCTGTGGTAGAGAATTCCACAGGTTCACCACTCTGGGTGAAGAAGTTTCTCCTCATCTCGGTCCTAAATGGCTTACACCTTATCCTTAGACTGTGACCCCTGGTACTGGACTTCCCCAACATTGGGAACATTCTTCCTGTATCTAACCTGTCTAAACCCGTCAGAATTTTAAATGTTTCTATGAGATCCCCTCTCATTCTTCTGAATTCCAGTGAATACAAGCCCAGTTGATCCAGTCTTTCTTGATGTGTCAGTCCTGCTATCCCGGGAATCAGTCTGGTGAACCTTCGCTGCACTCCCTCAATCGCAAGAATGTCCTTCCTCAAGTTAGGAGACCAAAACTGTACACAATACTCCAGGTGTGGCCTCACCAAGGCCGTGTACAACTGTAGTAACACCTCCCTGCCCCTGTACTCAAATCCCCTCGCTATGAAGGCCAGCATGCCATTTGCCGCCTTAACCGCCTGCTGTACCTGCATGCCGACCTTCAATGACTGATGTACCATGACACCCAGGTCTCGTTGCACCTCCCCTTTTCCTAATCTGTCACCATTCAGATAATAGTCCGTGTCTCTGTTTTTACCACCAAAGTGGATAACCTCACATTTATCCACATTATACTTCATTTGCCATGCATTTGCCCACTTACCGAACCTATCCAAGTCACTCTGCAGCCTCATAGCATCCTCCTCGCAGATCACACTGCCACCCAACTTAGTGTCATCCGCAAATTTAGAGATACTACATTTAATCCCCTCGTCTAAATCATTAATGTACAATGTAAACAGCTGGGGTCCCAGCACAGAACCTTGCGGTACCCCACTAGTCACTGCCTGCCATTCTGAAAAGTACCCATTTACTCCTACTCTTTGCTTCCTGTCTGCCAACCAGATCTCAATCCACGTCAGCACACTATCCCCAATCCCATGTGCTTTAACTTTGCACATTAATCTCTTGTGTGGGACCTTGTCGAAAGCCTTCTGAAAGTCCAAATACGCCACATCAACTGGTTCTCCCTTGTCCACTCTACTGGAAACATCCTCAAAAAATTCCAGAAGATTTGTCAAGCATGATTTCCCTTTCACAAATTCATGCTGACTTGGATCTATCATGTCACCTCTTTCCAAATGCACTGCTAGGACATCCTTAATAATTGATTCCATCATTTTACCCACTACCGATGTCAGGCTGACCGGTCTATAATTCCCTGTTTTCTCTCTCCCTCTTTTTTTAAAAAGTGGGGTTACATTGGCTACCCTCCACTCCATAGGAACTGATCCAGAGTCAATGGAATGTTGGAAAATGACTGTCAATGCATCCGCTCGTTCCAAGGCCACCTCCTTAAGTACTTTGGGATGCAGACCATCAGGCCTTGGAGATCGCATCAATTTCCCCAACACAATTTCCCGAATAATAAGGACTTCCCTCAGTTCCTCCTCCTGACTAGACCCTCTGACCCCTTTTATATCCGGAAGGTTGTTTGTGTCCTCCTTAGTGAATACCGAACCAAAGTACTTGTTCAGTTGGTCTGCCATTTCTTTGTTCCCAGTTATGACTTCCCCTGATTCTGACTGCAGGGGACCTACGTTTGTCTTTACTAACCTGCACGGATTTGTTAAGGGAAGATCGTGTTTGACTAACCTGATTGAATTTTTTGAGGAGGTAACCAAGAGGGTCGCTGAGGTTAGTGCATACAATGTAGTGTATATGGACTTTAGCAAAGCTTTTGATAAGGTCCCACATGGTAGACTGGTCACGAAGGTTAAAGCCCATGAGATACAGGGCAAAGTGTAAGTTGGATCCAAAATTGGCTTGGAGGAAGGAAGCAAAGGGTAATGGTTGATGGAAGGATGTTTCCAGTGGGGTTCCGCAGGGCTCAGTACTGGGACCCTTGCTTTTTGTGGTATATATCAACAAATTAGATTTGAATATAGGGAGTATGATTAAGAAGTTTGCAGACGACACTAAAATGGGCTGTATGGTTGATCATGAAGAGGAAAGTCGTGGGCTGCAGGAGGATATCAATCTGCTGGTCAGGTGGGCAGAGCAGTGGCAAATGGAGTTTAATTCAGACAAGTGTGAGGTGATGCACTTTGGGAGGGCTAATAAGGAAAGGGAATACACATTCAGCGGTAGGCCACTTAATAGTGTAGATGAACAAAGGGACCTTGGAGTGCTTGTCACAGATCCCTGAAAGTAGCAGGCCAGGTGGATAAGGTGGTTAAGAAGGCATACGGAATGCTTGCCTTTATTGGCCGAGGCATAGAATACAAGAGCAGGGAGGTTATGCTTAAATTGTATAATACTTTGATTAGGCCACAGCTGGAGTATTGAGGCCGTTCTGGTCGCCGTATAATAGGAAGGACATGATTGCACTAGAGAGGGTGCAGAGGAGATTTACTAGGATGCTGCCTGGAATGGAGAATCTTAGTTATGAGGACAGATTGGATAGGCTGGGTTTGTTCTCATTGGAACAGAAGAGATTGAGGGAGACCTCTTTGAGGTGTATAAAATATTGAGGGGCCTGGACATAGTGGATAGTAAGGGTCTGTTTCCATTGGTGGAGGTGTCTATAACGAGGGGGCATAGTTTTAAGATGGTTGGTTGAAGGTTTAGAGGGGATTTGAGGGGGGGGGCTTCTTTATGCAGGGGGTAGTGGGGATCTGGAACTCGCTGCCTGGAAGAGTGGTGGATGCAGAAACCATCACCACTTTTAAGAGATGGTTAGATGGGCACTTAAGTGCAGTAAGCTGCAGGGTTATGGACCGCGAGCTGGTAATTGGGATTAGACTGGATAACCTCTTGTTGGCTGGCGCAGGCACGATGCTAAGTACATCATGGAATCTAATACGGCCAGAGTGATCTCCTGAACTAGTTTTGATCGCCTGGATGGGTCAGAGAGGAATTTTCCCAAATTTGTTTTCTCCAATTGGTCTGGGTTTTTATCTTTTTTTTTTGCCTCTCCCAGGAGATCACATGGTTCGGGGTGGAGTGAAGTGTAAAATGGTGTGATACATTGGTTATCACTGTTGTGTGGGGCGGACTGGTTGGGACGGATGTTCATTGTTCATCGGTTTATATGTAATCTTCAGGGCTGCTGATCGAGTGCCGCGTGGCTCTTTGTCGACGGCGTGGAACACAATGGGTCGGGCTGCCTCCTGTGCTGTAAATTTCTATGTCGGCCGTCAGGTGCAGCGGATTTGTGGGTTTTCATCCTATTAATTTCTCAAGTACTTTTTCTCTGCCATTATTAATTACTTCATGTTTTTCACTCTCATTAGCCCCTTGTTTCCCATAACTTTTTGTATGCTTTTCGTGTTTCCTACTGTGAAGACCAATACAAAATATTTGTTTAAAGTCTCTCCATTTCCTATTCCCCTTTATAATTTCTCTTGTCTTGGCCTCTAAGGGACCAATACTTACTTTTGCTACTCTTCCTTTTTGCATACTTGTAAAAGCTCTTGTATTTCTTGCTAGTTTACTCTCTTTTCTTCCTCTAGATCAATTTTTTGGTTATCCTTTGGTTTCTAAAGTTCTCCCAATCCTCAGACTTACTACTCTTCTTCGCAGCATTATAAGCCTCTTTTAATCTTCTTAACTTCTTTAGTTAGCCACGGATGGTTCACTTCTCCCGTGAAGTTTCTTTTCTCAATTGAATGTACATTCATTGAGAATTTTGGAATGTTTCTTTCTTTCCATTTTTGCCATTGCTTATCTACCATCATAAGTTTTAATCTAATTTCCCAATCTACTGTAGCCACCTCTCCCCTCATACCTATGTAATTGGTTTTATTTAAATTTAAGACTAGTTTCAGACTTGTCACACTCAACCTCAATGTGAAATGCAATCATGTAATCACTTTTCCCAAGAGGATCCTTTACTATGAGATTAATAATTAACCCTGTATCATTATATGATACAGGATCTAAAATAGCCTGTTCACTGGTTCCACAGCATATTCTCCATCAAACCCTTTTATCTCTGTGCCACTAATTCGTCGATCTTGTTACAAATGCTTTGTGCATTCAGATGGAGAGCCTTTAACTTTAACCTTTTACCATTATTCCCTGCATTCACCTTATTCACTGCTGCACTATTACCGTTAAACTCTGTCCCTTCCTGTCACACTCTGCTTATTTTTACCCAAATCGCTGCACTGCTCCATTGCTTTGACTTTTCTCTTTAGATTTCTAAATTTGTCCTTACCTGACCCCCTCCCCCACACATTTTCATTTAAACCGTACTCTTAAATGACACCTTACCCTTAAATGAATCCTCTCCGCCTGGCTATACCTTCCACCACTTGCCCCGCTCTGACCGCCGTGGTGGCAGTGTGGCTATCATCAGCAAATCACAGTGTAATCTCTTCACCTACTCCTCTGGCATTTTCTCCTTCTTTGATCATCTCGTCTTATTCCATCCCTCTCCCCTTAGTTAAAATTCTCATCTGTGCTGCCCACCCAAGGAGCATAAAAATTTTTATTACTGAGTTATCTTCATTGCTTTCCTCCCTCAGCCTCTGCACCAAACGACTTCTCATCCTCTGTGATTTCAAACTCCGTGTCAATTCATCATGCACTTTCCTATCCTCCCTTAATCTCTCCCTCCATGTAAACTCTCCAATCCATATTCACGGCCACCCCCTTGACCTTACCATCTCGTGGCCTTGCTACTCCCATCGTGTCATTCGCAGATAAGGCCATCGCTGACCACTTCATCATATCGCTCTCCACCCACATAGACCCTATTCCCACCAAACTGCTGACCACCCAACTTCCTTTTTTGGCTCCCATGTTAGCTGACGTTGTTAATGGTTCTTCTCTCCTCAGGTACTGTCTGTCCCTCAAATCTGCCATTGTCACCCCTCTCCTCAAAAAAAAAAAAAACCCTTGACCCCTCTGTCCTTATAAACTACTGCCCCAATTCCAATCCCCATTTCCCCTCAACTCCTTGAACTGTTGGCGTCTCCCAAATCCGTGCCCATCTTTCCTGCAACTCCATGTTTGAATCCCTCCAGTTAGGTTTCTGCCCTGGCCACAGTGATGAGAGCTGTTTCAATAAAGTTGTAACTGACATCCTTTGTGACTGTGACAAAGACAAACCATCCCTCCTCATCCTCCTTGATTTGTCTGCAGCTTTTGCCGCGGTTGACCACTCATCCTTCTCCAACGCCTCTCTACCGTCGTCTAGCTGCGTGGGACTGCACTCGTCTAGCTCCATTCTTATTTATGTAATCTTAGCCAGAAAATCTCCTGCAGCGGCTTCTCTTGGCGTCCCCCACATCGTTACCTCTGGTGTCCCCCAAGGATCTGTCCTTGGCCCCCTACTATTTCTCATCTATATGCTTCCCATCTTGATGACATCATCTGGAAACACAGCATCAGTTTCCACATGGAAGCTGACGACACCCAGCTCTACCTCACCACCACTTCTCCCAACTCTTCCACGATCTCTAAATTGTCAGACTGCTTGTCCGGCATCTAGTTCTGAATGAGCAGAAGTTTTCTCCATTTAATTATTGGCAAGACCGAAGCCATTGTTTTTGGTCCCCTGTTCCCTCGCCACTGACTTCAGCCCATTCCCTAACATTTATTTGAGGCTGAACCACACTGTTCGCAACCTTGGCGCCATATATGACCCTGAAATGAGCTTCGACCACATATCTGCGGCATAACTGAAACTGTCTTTTTCCACCCCCATACCATCGCTCGTCTCCGACCTTACAGCTTCTGAAACCCTCATCCATGCCTTTGTTATCTCTAAACTTGACTATTCTAATGCACTCCTGGCTGGTCTCCCATGTTCTACCCTATGTAAACTTGAGGTAATCCAAAACTCGGCTGCAGGCAGCCTAACTTGCACCAAATTCCACTCGCCCATCACCCCTATGTTGCTGACCTACATTGGCTCCCAGTTAAGCAACGCCTCGATTTCAAAGTTCTCATCCTTGTTTTCAAATCTCTCTACGGCCTCACCCCTCGATCTCTCTAATCTCCCACAACCCCAGAGATATTTGCACTCCTCTAATTCTGGCACCTTGAGCATCACTGATTATAATCGCTCAGCCATTGGTAGCCGTTCCTTCTGTGCCTCGGCCGTAAGCTCTGGAATTCCCTGCCTAAACCTCTCTGCCTCTCTATATCTCTCTCCTCCTTTAAGATGATCCTTAAAACCTACCTCTGACCAAGCTTTTGGTCATCTATTTGAGTGTTTCCTTATGTGGCTCGGTGTCAAATCTGTTTGTCTTGTCTTTGAAAGCCCCTGGGGATGTTTTATTACGTTAAAGGCGTTACATAAATACAAGTTGTTGTTGTTAAAGCCCTATCTACAGTCCTCGCTATTCGATTTGCCAGAACACTGGACTCTACCTGGTTTAAGTGGAGCCTGTTCCAGCAAAACAGCTCCCTCTTTCCCTCGTACTGTGCCAGTGCCCCATGAATTGAAACCCCTTCCTTCCACCTCTTGGAGCCATGCATTTAACTCTAATTTTCTTGTCCTTATACCAATTTGCATGTGGCCCAGGTTACAATCCAGATATCATTACCAGGTTTTAATTTGGATGCAAGCTCCCCAAACTCATTAGATACTCATTCCTAGTTTTACTAATGTCATTGGTTCTGACGTGGACTACGACAACTGGATCCTCCCCCCTCCCACTCCAAATTCTTCTCCAGCTGCAAGGACATATCCTTAATCGTGACACCGGGCAGGCAAATCAGCCTTCGGAACGCCTGGTCGCGGCTGTAAAGAACCGTATCTATTCCTCTGCCGATTATGTCCCCGACCAGTACAACATTCCTTTTCGCTCCCCCACCCCCTACTTGAATGGCCTCCTGCACCACCGTGCAGTGGTCAGCTTTCCATCCACCCTACTGACTTTGCCGTTATCCACATCGGCAGCAAGAACCTCATGTATCTTTGGATAAGGGCAACGGCCGAGGTTCCTCTAGCACTGCACCTAGGGCTTCCTTGCCTGCCTGAGTCGCAGTCTTGTAGTACTGTCCCTGACCACTAACCAGACGTATCACTATCTAATCTAAGGGGTGCGACTGCCTCCTGGATCAAAGTGCCCAGGAAACTCTTCCCTTCCCTGATTCCCGTAATGTCTGCATCTCGAACTCCTGGTCAACAACTCTGATCTGAGGTTCATTGCGATGCAGACAATTACTGCAGATGTGGTCATCCGGGATTGCGATGCTCTCCACAAACTCCCACATGCTGCAGTTCAGGCACATCATCTACACTGCCATCCCGATATGATCTTTTCCTATTTATTTAATTAATATTTATGTATTTAATTACTTTGGCTTGTAGTTTAGTATTTTTAACTAATTACTTGATCTGATTCAGGTTATAGGTAGATTAAATTAGTTATCTGTAAAACAAACCACTACAAGTATTGGAGACAAAAAGCAGCATCTCCTTCTCCCTCTGCAGTGTATTCCCACATCCAAATTCCCAACTTTATCTTTACACCCAGTACTTACCAGAGACTTGCACTCCAAATTTACAACTTTATACACTTTGTTTAAGTTCACCCTGTTTCAGTCCACTCTGTCGATCACTCTGTCAGCGGATTTTTCGAAATAGTGCCATAGGATGTTTTGCACCCACCTGAGAAGGCAGATGGAGCCTCGGTTTAACATTTTATCCGAAAGACGGCACCTCCAACAGGCAGCACTCCCTTAGTAGTGCAATGGAGTGTCAGCCTCGATTACGTGGTCAAATCTCTGGAGTGAGAATTCAACCCACAAGCTCCTGACTTGAGGTGCGAGCGCTACCTCTGAGCAATGGCTGACACCATGGGATGTCCGCTGATTGGGTCTGAGGCAGATCACAGTCACTTTGACAGGTACCAATCTGCTGAGATTCATGATTGCAATTGAATTGAGTGGCAGGGCACTGACAAGTCCCAAAAAGCAGTAACTGATAATTCCATTGAAAGGTGTCATTGTCACTTTAAACTGCTGAATCTAGTTTCACTGGACCAAAGCAAACTAATAGTCCCCTATGAATTGGAGAAAACTAGTCACCTGTTGACCCTTGCTGGGTAGAATATTACTGATGGTTTTTAATTTCATGATTTGTGACATTTGTAATAATAAAGGATATACAAACAAGTTATAAAATGTCTGGTTAAGGATGATTTGTTACATTAAGACAGCGTATGCTTACACTCTGTGTCGAGGCTGAAGACCTGGCACTGAGTGGCTGTTAAATGCTGCCTTTCTCAGCATGAGTGACCTGTTCTATACAGACATGACCTTTTCACCAAACTGGTGAGCACTTTGGTTGTTTGTTGCTGCCAGTGCTGCACTGGTATTTTGTGTAGCAGAAGAGCAGTTGACACCTCTTGGAGGAGTTGGTGGGTTCTGACGCCACTCTGTATAACATCTGTTCACAGAATCTGCTTCTCCCAGAATGAATGATGATGTTTACATTTGATGAAACCAGCTCTTGTACTGATGGCCATGAAATTAGTCATCTTTACCAGCAGTGATGAAATCAATCTCGAGTATCAGTGCTATGACTGGCATTTAATTTTTTTTTCTATCTGCAAGTCTCTCGCTGCTGTAAACGATGAACTCTGTGTCACACAGTTTGTAAACTGTACAGAAGTGAATCCTGGGCGAGCTCAGCATTGAAAGGGAACCTGGGAAGGAGACAGTAGGTTGTGACAATGTTATTACTTGCTGTCGATGGGGATGGTTCAGACTGCAGATACCTGTTCCCAGAGCCATTACTCTGACTGTGTCTCTGCAATTATTTTGTTAAAAATATAAACAACTGCAGAAACAGTCAAAGTCACGGCATTGGGAATATGTGGAAAATCAAAGAGTGCCATTGGAGTCAATGTTGATCATACTTCAAAATCAAACCTTTTCAAAAACATCTCAACAAGGCTGATGAACTCAAAATAAAATTTGTGTAAATGGTTAGCTAGGGAAATGTTGGGCTTATTAAGGACCCAAAGGACAATCTCTGTGCAGAGGCAAAGGAGATGGCTGAAGTATTAAGTGAGTACTTTGCATCTGTCTTCACAAAGGAATCAGATGATGTGAAGGTTACACTAAAAGAGGAGACGGAAGTTATAAGAACATAAGAAATAGGAGAGGATAGTAATCGATAGAGAAGATCTACTCAATGACCCAGCTACCACAGCTCTACAGGGTAGAGAAGGCCAAAGATTCACGATCCGCAGAGAAAAGAAATTCCTCCTCATCTGCATTTTAAATGTGCGACCCCTTATTCTGAAACTGTCCCCTAGTTCCAGATTCCACCATGAGGGGAAACATTTTCTCTGCATCTACCCCGTCAAGCCCCCTCAGAATCTTGTACGTTTCAGTAAGATCACCTCTCATTCTTCTAAACTCCAATGAGTATCGGCTCAACCTGCTCAACCTTTCTTAAGACAACCCCTTCATCTCAGGAATCAACCTAGTGAACCTTCTCTGAACTGCCTTGAATGCAAGTATATCCCTCCTTAAATAAGGAGACCAAAACTGCATGCAGTACTCCAGGTGTGGCCTCACTAATACCCTGTACAGTTGTTGCAGGACTTCCGTACTTTTATACTCCATCCCCCTTGCAATAAAGGCCAACATTCCATTTGCGTTCCTGATTACTTGCTGTACCTGCATACTGACCTTTTGTGTTTCATGTACATGGACCCCCAGATCCATCTGTTCCGCAGCATTTTGTAGTCTCTCTCCATTTAAAAAATAATTTGCTTTTTTATTCTTCCTACCAAAGTGGATAACCTCACATTTTCCCACATTATACTCCATCTGCCAAATCTGTCAGCAATGGGGGACCTTGATTGGACATTAATTGTAGCTACACAATTGGATTCTATGAGCCTACGCTGCACACTGCAGAAATAGCAATTTAGCAGTCTGAGCATTGGGATTATTCAACCAAGAAAAATCCCACAGATGCTTAGACAATTCTAGGCATTGTCTCGCTTTGATGGCCTTCAATGCTGAGAAAATACATCACTAACCCAGTGACGGATTGACTCACCTAACACTCAAAGCTCTCCATTTTGAACTGGCTGGGTTATCACGTTCAGTTGATGCTAGGTCAAACAGCTACCAGAGATAGTTAGAAAAGCTGTTAAGAGTCTGTATGGAGGTGAGTGAAGTAAATGAGTTAATAGCAGTGTTGTCATGTCAAGTTGAGCTGCACAGTGCTTGAGTGACGTGCTTGAAAATAGCAGCACCAGTGATTCACTCAGGACTGACTGCGTGGTATTTATATATTCTGGGGCCAGAATGCCATTCAGGTGCTGTGTGTGGGATTGGCTTCAGCTAAGTGTTAGATGGCAGAATGCTGCTAACATCAACTGATCTGATCTCTCTCCATCTGCTATGTAGGTGCCAATGTTTGCTGCTTTAAAAATTTGGTGACTTGCTTGTATGAATTATTACTGAGTAATTACTTATTAATACCTCATTATCCAGTTGGACGAATGGTATTTGTACTTTGCGGTGGTCCTTGGCACGAAGGTTCAACGTTTCCCCTCTGTGTTTCAGGCTTGTGCTGCTGAGTCAATGATTCTCCACACCTATGGAATGTTGCTTCCATGTGGCATCGACAGGTTCCACGGCACCGAGTACGTTTGCTGCCCCCAAAACAAAATTGATGATGTGAGCTCTGAAGAGTCTGATCTTCAGAATGAAGATGAAGATGAAGAGGATGAAATCGCTGATGCAAGGTACTGCGTTCCACTTTACAAAAAAAAGGTGTGATCCATTTAGTTCTTACACAATGTATTATATTGGTCACTTAAAATTTGGATCACTTGCTGTGTTATCTGCATTACTCATTAATGCTTGCCAGAGTCTGATGGTTTTTGCACTTTTGACAAAAAGTCAAGTAAGTTCAAGTGAAATCTACCCCTTCTGAAACCATGTTGGCCCTTTCTATTATTTTCATATAGATAGTTCTCAAAAGTGTTTCCAAATCTATTCCAGTTACTGATATAAGACTATTGCGACTGTGAGCTCTGTCTCTCAACTGTTTTCAAGTTAAAAGCCTTGATGCAGGTACATTCAATCTTGCAGTACAGCAAAATATTCGGCCCTGAATATGGACACCACCCTGCCAGGCTTTCTGCATATAGTAAAATTAACATGCACACGTTTTAAAACACAAATTTAGATTTTAAAAAGTGATTTATACATTATTCATTGGCAGCATCCGCATTCAACCTTGACGGGAGGCTTGGGATAGAGGGGAAGAACACTACCAGGCTGTTGATTTTAGGGTTGTACAGAAAGGTGTTGGGGTCTCTCTTGGTAGTTGGTCTTAGACTCCCTGTGGTTGAAAAGGGTCAGGGACGGTCTGTAGTAGATTGCGCCCGGGCGGAAAGGCTCATATTTCCTTGTGGCTTCTTATCTTCGGACACTGCTTGCTCAGACTGCCGAATATCCCGAGGGTAGTATGTCTGTCTGTTGACTGTGAATGCTATTGGCAGATATAGCTTAGAGCAAGAGCTTGTCCTGGTTGCAGCCAGCCAAATAGGCATGAGAATGGGTTTGCAGAATGGGTATTAACAGATTGCAGAGCGTTTGTGTGTCATCTCATCTGTTTTGTCATGCTCGCAGCATCTGCTATCCCTTCATTTTGATCAGTGGTATCTGGCAAGCGACAAATCTCATCACCTGCTTACTGGACCACAAACCAAACTGGTGAGAAGTCCAGATAAGTAGAGTTTCTGTTGGACATAGGGTGCACACAAACTTCCTGTCGGGACACATCCCACTTATCTAAGCCGAGGGAACTTTGGTATGGGTTCTAAACATCATGTGATATTAGAAAAATGAAGGACCGAAAAAGACCAGCTAGCCCATCAAGCCTGTCTCGTACTATTATGGTGCAACTTACACATCATGACCCTCATCCACCCCCCACAAAATCGCCAACCAACCACGCAATCTCCTGGAAGGGGCAAAAAACCCAGGAAAAAGGCCAACTTAGGGTGGGGAAAAACAAGTCTTGAGAAATTCTTCTCTGACCCTGGAGCTGATCAAGCATGTTTCAGGAGCCCACAGAGACTGGGAGACACCTCCCCCAATACCCATCTACCTTCTGCACGCAGTGATATCAGGAACACGGGAATGCACTCTGCTCCCCAATGAATGTTTTGCACTGAATCCATACTTGCTGAATGAGCCAGCAACTTGTTCCATAGGTCAATGATTCTTTGAAAATAAATACCTCTGCTATCAAACCTAGTTCTAAACTTATGTAACTGGTACTCATGTCTCCAGTCCTCCCTTACCCATCTAGCTTACATAGCCTATATACAGGGACCAAATGTAATCTCATTTTTTTTGAAATCCTCATTCAAATCTCCTATGCTTTTCTAGAATAAAAAGCCCCAGCTCTTCAAATCTATTGTGGTAAGGGCCTTTAAACTAGGTATCAATCGAGGACTTCTTATTCACCCACAATACAACAGACCAGAACTAGGCACAGTTCCAAGTGTGGCCTAACTAAGATCTTGTACAAGGACAGTGAAGTATTTTTTGTTTTGCAGTTGTTATCGTAGAATATATTCTCGCATTCTTGCTTTTTTTTTGCAAGAGATTCATGCCCTACAAGCCCCAGGTCTATCCATTCAACAGCCTTAAGTTCTCATCCCTGCATGCTGTACACATGCTTGGTGTTGGCTCTTCTCGACATGGGTTCATTTTCCTCCATCACATTTAAATCTGCATGTAATCTATTTTTTTCATCTAAGATTCTAGCGCCCGTGCAATTCTTAGTATCATCCGCCAACTTGCAGAAAGTTTCCGCGACACCTTCATCCAGATCAGTGATGATGAAATGCAGCAGTCCCAATCCCCACCGGTTGCTGGTCCCCACGGAGAACCATTACCATTAATAACAACCTTCGGTGTATGGGAATGCAGTTCATTCCTTATCCCAGCCAAAATTTTCCAGCTAATCTCACAGGACCCAATCTTATTAAGGAGCCTATTGAGTGGCGAATGCCAAGGCTTTTTGAAAATCAAGATATACAGTGTCAATCAGGCTACCTACATTCACCAACTAATAACCTGCTCAAGCAGCTCAACCAGGTTGATGAGATGTACCCTCTTCCAGAAACTTTGTTGAGAGCTTTTAATAACTCATTCTCTGTCAAGATGGTCATTCTAATGGTCCCTAGCAACTTATCTCCAACCTCATTGAAACTAATGGGCCTGTAACTTGCCAGTTCTGACTGACTGCTCTTTTAAATATTGCTACCGCATGAGCCTTTCTCCAGGTCATGGGAACCATCCCAGACCCTGGTGAGCTGTTAAATAAAAGAGGACAGACTCTGGCTCGTAGAGCACAACTCTCATTTCTTGGAGCAGCCTTTGTTGAATGTGGTCTGGACCAGTAGCTCGATCTGTTTTGAGACCTTTATTCTAGCCCAGATCATATTCACATTGAGACACTCAACTTGAGCATCAACCCTTCAGTATATTATTGGTTACTGAGCATCTTCTATTGTGAATACTGATATGAAGTAAACATTTTCATAATTTGCTTTCTACTGGGAGTCTAACTGAATCTGCCCTGAGGAATTCTTCAGTGACCCTTAATGGCCATCTGATTGTAAGCATGTTTGAACAAGACTTTGGTATTGCTACCACACCTATCCCTCATCATCTGCTCCAGTGTCTATTTGGTTGCTCTGATGGCAGTTTTCCATGCTTTTAGCTGAGTTTAACACCTATCCCTGTTCTCCTGGGAACTTTTTAATAAATCTGTAGAAGTATTTTTGCTTGAGTCTGATTTTGTTTTTGCATAATGACCCATTAGCCAGTTTTGCTTTATTTTACCATGTGCCTTTCTTTTAACTCCAGTGACATCCATGGCTTCCTTTTAAATTAGAATGGTTTTGATGGTATTTATTCCCTCTTTTTCTTCTTTCGAGTTGGTAATGTCCCTTTCGGACTGCATAATCAACCTGATTTAAGTCCTCGGCCATCTTTGTGGATCTACAACAACAACTTGCATTTATATAGCACCTTTAACGTAAAACATCCCAAGGTGCTTCATAGGAGCATTATCAAACAAAATTTGACACCGAGCCACATGAGAAATTAGAGCAGATGACCAAAAGCTTGGTCAAAGGTAGATTTTAAGGAGCGTCTTAAAGGAAGAAAGAGAGGTTTAGGGAGGGAATTTCAGACCTTGGAGCCTTGCAGCTGAAGGCACAGCCAACAATGGTGTAGCGATTTAAAATTGTAGATGCTCAAGACTAGAATTGGAAGTGCGCAGATATCTCGGAGGTTTGTTGTGCTGGAGGAGATTACAGAGAAAGGGAGGGGTAAGGTCATGGAGCAATTTGAAAACAAGGATGAGAATTTTAAAATTGAGGCATTGCTTAACCAGGAGCCAATGTAGGTCAGCGAACAGAGTGTAATGGTTGAATGGGACTTGGTGTGAATTAGGACACGGGCAACCGAGTTTTGGATGACCTCAAATTTATGGACTGTATAACGTGGGAAGCCGGCCAGGAATGTGTTTAAATAGTCAGTTTAGAGGTAATAAAGTCATGGATGAGCATTTCAGCAGCAGATGAGTTGAGGCGTGGCAGAGTCTACAATGTCCGGAGGTGGAAATAGGCAGTCTTTAGTTATGCTGCGGATATGGGGTCGAATATTGCAAGGTTGCGAACAGTCTGGTTGCGGCTCACAGTTGCCAGAGAGAGGAATGGAGTTGGTGGCGGAGACCGAAGTTGATGGCTTTGGTTTCCCAATATGCAGTTGAGGAAATATTTGCTCATCCAGTACTGGATATTGGACCAGCAGTCTTGACAATTTGGAGACCATGGAGGGGTCGAGAGAAGTGGTAGTGAGAGCTGGGTGTTGTCAGTGTATATGTGGAAACGGACGCTGTGTTTGCGGATGATGTCGCCGAGGGGCAGCATGTAGATGAGAAATAGAAGGGGCAAAAGTGAAATCTGGCCTCCTTGAAATCTGGTATTAGTATAAAATCAAGTTAAATCTAATGTGATCCCCAAACGGTCTGATATTACATCAGGGTCACTGCTAAAAGCTAACTCCAGTCCCTGATTCCCCCACATTTCCTCAAGGTAGATAAGATGAGGAAGAGGCCTGCCTCTTCGCTTGTGCATCCAGATCTTCCCCCTTTAGACAGAGCTATGTCAAAAACATTTAGGAAATCTAGGTTCAACAGGTCCACTTGGGATGTCACTTGCCCAAAAAAGGGTTAAGGTTATCAGCACCCAAGGTGTTATATATATGGACTTGTATCTACTCTGTACAACCACCAGAGGGCTCATCCCCTGGAGTCCCAAGGGATCCCATAATCCCTTGGGAGCACAGGTATTTAAGGAGGCTTCACAGGTTGGAGAGGCACTCAAGACCTGCAATAAAAGACGAAGGTCACACTTTACTTTGAGCTCAGTGTTCAGTCTGACTCGTTCTCCATACACAACACAAGGCTGAAAGACCAGCTACCCATTGTGGCTTGCAGGGTTTTGAAGCGGAGTAGAAAGAACCCTCGGGCCAGCTCCAGTTATGAGTCCGATCAATCAAGACCCACCACTTAAACAGTGCCCTGGAGTACATGCTTGACTCGAGTGTTGAATTACTGAGTTTAAGGATGGATGGACTCAGTTCTGATCTATCAACCATGTCATCTCTGAGCCAGCTCAGCTCCCGAATGCATTGCTCTTTTCCTAAAGGAAGATGGTTACCGGCTGGTTATGAGACACATGACGATCACAGATTTGAGTATTCACTAGGTGGAAGATACCAGGAGCAGTTCCTATGTGGCCCTATTAAGCAGCACAACTCATCAGAAAATGTGATTGCATTCCACCACCTTATTGGCTATCCTACCCCATCGGCTGGTGGCTCCACCAATTAGGGGTGCAGAGCCTCAGCAGCATGCTTGGCTCTGTGTAAGCGAACAAAGGTTGGCTCCGAGCCATGCACATAGGAGTGCATGTTTCTGTGCCCAGCCTGCCAGCAACTGTCTTCCTCACTGGTGTTTCCTCATGATGTTAATGACGGACGCCTGCCTTCATCATGGTGAAAGGACCCCTGCACAGGACAACATGTCAGTCACTCCAAGCCCAGTGCCATGTATCAGACCTGCTCGTCACGAGCAGCATAATATAGATATTTGTACAAGGGGATTTGGCAGAGATGTGCCCAAAGAGGCTGAGTTTCCAGCCTGAATGACCAGTGTCTGCGGGTGATGCTTGGGGTGCCACAGGGATCAGTGCTGGGACTCCAACTATTTACAATCTATATTAACAACTTGGAAGAAGGGACTGAGTGTAACATAGCTAAGTTTGTTGATGAAACAATAATGGGAGGAAAAGCAATGTATGAATAGGACACAAAAAAATCTGCAAAAGGACATAGACAGGCTCAGTGAGTGGGCAAAAATTTGGCAGATGGAGTATAATGTTGGAAAGTGTGAGGTCATGCACTTTGCAGAAAAAAATCAAAGAGCAGGTTATTATTTAAATGAAGAAAGATTGCCAAGTGCCACAGTACAGTGGGACCTGTGGGTACTTGTGCATGAAACACAAAAGGATAGTATGCAGGTACAGCAAGTGATCAGGAAGGTCAATGGTATCTTGGCTTTTATTGCAAAGGGGATGGAGTCTCAAAGTGGGGAAGTCTTGCTCGAGCTATATAAGGTTTTGATGATGCCACACCTGGAATACTGCGTGCAGTTTTGGTTTCCATATTTACAAAAGGATATACTTACTTTGGAGGCAGTTCAGAGAAGGTTCACTTGGTTGATTCCGGAGATGAGGGGGTTGACTTATGAGAAAAGGTTGAGTAGATTGGGCCTCTACACATTGGAGTTCAGAAGAATGAGAGGTGATCTTATCGAAACGTATAAGATTATGTGGGGGCTTGATAAGGTGGATGCAGAGAGGATGTTTCCACTGATGGGGGAGACTTGAACTAGAGGACATGATCTTAGAATAAGGGGCCGCCCATTTAAAACACAGATGAGGAGAAATTTCTTCTCTGAGGGGGTTGTAAATCTGTGGAATTCGCTGCCTCAGAGAGCTGTGGAAGCTGGGACATTGAATACATTTAAGACAGAAATAGACAGTTTCTTAAACGATAAGGGGTTATGGGGAGCAGGCGGGGAAGTGGAGCTGAGTCCATGATCAGATCAGCCATGATCTTATTGAATGGCGGAGCAGGCTCAAGGGGCCGTATGGCCTACTCCTGTTCCTATTTCTTATGTTCTTTCCACCCCCACCCCCCTCCCCCGTCTCCAGCTCTTTCCTCTCTTTTGCTACAAATCCATTTCCCAACTTTGGTTCTGGATCTCTCTCTCTCTCTTGTGTTGAAGACAGCCCTTTCCTTGCACGCTCTCGAGTTCCAAACCATGACTGGAAACTGTCTGGCCACAACTCTTGTATGCCAGTGCATTCTCGAGAGAAGTGGAGAAAATTGGCATGTCGAAACACAAATACGCGTGTTAAACTGAGTTAAGAAAATGAGAATTAATCAAATATGATCAAACATGGCCATGCCCAATGCATGCGGGGCCACAGAGGGAGACCATCAGACCCCATTGTGTACCAGTTGCCCCAGTAGCTTGCATTGACTGACTCGCTCTCTTCCACACCCCCTCGCACCACTCTCCCCACTGTGCATCTATATAATACCTCAACATTGAAATATTTCACACTGCATCACTTTGAAGTACAATGGTGGTTATTACATAGGCAAAGGTATCCATATTTAAAAGTTTCCCAGAGTCTTTTAATGAATGTGTAGGAGTGGGACTTGATAAGCAAAGTGACATCGAACTACAAGAATAGAATCAAGGTAGTGCTGAGTACCAGTCCTTGGAGATCAGCTTTTCATATGTAAGTAGGAAAACAGTGTAGCAGTTTTGCTTCAGTGATGCACTTTGTGGGGTGCTGCTCCTCTACCAGATGTGTTGGGATTTTATGGGATAGGGAATGGGAAACAGGAGAAGGATTGAGCAATAGGTCTGAGTGGAGATTTAAACCCATTCTTGTGTCTTTGTATAGATGCCACAATTGCATTAAACTTTCAATTGACAAATGGGAATCATGTGGGCTGTATCAGCATGACTGGGTCATTAAAGCTGCTGTCTGTGCTTGTGGAGATCCCAGCAGTAACATGTATAAAGTGGGAGGGGAAATGGGGGTAAGCAATCTCACAATACTAGCTCTTTCTAATGTCAGAAACATCTTTGTAACCATCCTGCACTAAATTGTTTAGCAAACAAGAGTCCACTGAAGCAGAGCAAATTGCTGCTGTGGAGGAGGAGGAGGAGGAGGAGGAGGATGATGATGATGATGATGAACTGGATTATGACTATGCTGAAGAAGATGATGATGAATATTCTGATGACTGGGAGGAGGAAACCAGTGAGGAGGATTTGTACAAAAAGAACATTGTCAATGATGTGAAAGGTAATGGATGCATTAATCATGTGTAATGAAGCTGTTGAGAGATATGATTCTTAACTGTACATTGTATAGTGAGGCTGACGTACAAACATTGTTACAACAGCTTTCTGATTGAAGAAAATAACAGATTATTCTTTCCTTTGTGCAGCAAACTATAACTTCCACTAATCTCCAATTTGCCCGTGAACATTCTGACAATGGGTCCTCGCCCTGTGGCAGCAGTTTCTTACACGAGTTGCTGGGTGGACTGCATCTGCTAAAGTATATTTTGAGAATATTAGGCAGGATGAAAGTCCTTTCAGTCTTGGTTACGCCAGACCTGGCCTCTGAAGGAAAGCTTGCTTTGGTAGATGATGTGGAGCCAGCCTGGCAATCCAGCCGGATCAAAATGTGAAGCAGGACTTCATGTGCAGTGTGCTGTACAGCCTTTTAAATGATGAGAGGAGCACGAACCCAGAATGTTTGCATTTTCTGCTCTCTTGGGTGAATAAATTATGCATGTTGCGTTTGTGTGCGAGAGAGAGGCCGAGATGGACTCTGGTTGTATTGCATCCCTATTTGTATGTCTTTGATTGGTATCATATGCAAATTTCAATGCCACTCTCTCTTGGCCTATATCCAAATAATTTATGTACACGGTGATCAGAAGTGAGCAAGCGGGCCACCATGATCCACGTTGCAGTCATCTGGAAAAACTGCCCTATTCTCGGTTTTCTTAATGATTTTTAATCCTGTTCTCTTCCTCTAACTCTAAACCCTTCAATCTTCTTTCGTAATCTCCCAAATGGCACTTTGACAAACCTTTTATCTGAAGTCCATGTACATCACATCCATTGAATTTCCCTATCCACTGTGTCTGATATTTCTTCCGAGTTCTGTGGTTCGTCGAGCACAATTGTCTCTTGAAATTTGTGCTGGTTACTTCTAACTATTTTCTCTTTATCTAGACTTTGGTCCTGTGTTTCACTCTCTGGGTTATTCTGTCCTGTCCTGCGCACACCTCGAAGATTGGCTTCGAGGATCCATCTCTGGACCAGGGGGAAGGGAGGGGCATCGGTGGGGGGGGGACCGGGAGAGAGGGGGGCATGGGACCGCGAGTGAAGGAGGGGGAATGGGGGTAAAGGGGTGCGGGACCGGGGGGTGGGGGGGTAGGCTTGAGTCTGGGGGAGAGGAGGTGGTGGTCTTGCTTGAAAAATAAACAAAAGTAATGAAAATTTACTTTTCAAGCTTTGGTAAAATAAAAGTTCCTGAGCAGAATGTCCCGTTGTAACCGAACGGATGGAATCCCGCTCGACCCTGAATGCTTCCAAATGGCTAGGACATTCCACCCCCCCCCCCCTCCGATTTTCCCCGTTCTCCCTCCTCAGACATTCCCCGTCTTCTCTCCGACCATTTCGTTCTCCCCTCACCCTGCTCCCTTCTTTTTCTTGCTACCCCCCACCTCAATATTCAATTCCCCCCACTCTCTCGGGCTTTCCCTCTTTGCATGCTTCCTCCTCCTCTTTGGCTTCCCATCCCCCCCCCCCCCCCCCCCACTTCCTCATATCCCAAACTTACCCCGATGCTTCCCCTCAAGTGTAACATGTGCTTATAGTGTTTATAAAAAAAATTAATTGCCAAAAGCTTGAATGTATTAAATGTAGAAGTTAACTGCAAATAAATGACAGCATAATATGAGGCCAGCAGGTCACAGTTATAAACTATCTCCAAACTTCCTTTTCCATCGTCCTTGAAGTGTTGTTACTTCCCAAACCCCTGCCCTTCTTTCCCTCAACATCATGTTCGACTCCTTCCACTCAGGTTTCCGCCCCTGCCGTAGTACTGAAATGGTCCTTATCGCAGTCACAAATTACATCCTATGCGACTGTGAACGTGGTAAACCATGCCTCCTCATTCTTCTCGACCTGTCTGCAGCCTTTGACACAGTTGACCACACCATTCTCCTCTAATGCCCTCTCCTCTGTCATCAAGCTCGGTGGGACTGCCCAAGCCTGGTTCCATTCTTATCTGTCCAGTCGTAACCAGAGAATCACTTGCAATGGCTTCTCTTCCTGCTCCAGCACGTTACTTCTGGAATACCACAATGATCTATCCTTGGCACCCTCCTATTTTTCATTACACGCTGCCTCTCGGTGACCTCACCCAAGAAAACAGCATCAATTTCATCATGTACGCTGACGACACCCAGCTCTACCTCACCACCACCTCCCTCAACCCCTCCATCGTCTGTGATTTGTCACACTACTTGTCCAACATCCAGTACCGGATGAGCAGACAGGAGTCATTGTCTTCAATCCCCTCCACAAATTCTGTTCCCTGGCCACCGACCCCATCCTTCTCCCCGACAACTGTCTGAGGCTGAACCAGACTGTTTCCAACCTTGGTGTCTCACTTGACTCTGAGATGAGCTTCCGACCACACATTTGCTCCACCACCAAGACCCCTGACTTCCACCTCCGTAAAATCACCTGACTGCCCCTGCCTCAGCTCATCTGTTGCTGAAACGCTCATCTGTTGCTGAAACCCTCAGCCATGCCTTTGTTACCTCTACACTTGAATATTCCAGCAGCCACCTGTCTGGTCTCCCATCTTCCACCCTTCATAAACTCGAGCTCCTCCAAACCTCTGCTGCCATTAAAACAACTCTCACCAAGTCCCATTCACCCATCACTCCCAGTGCTCGCTTGCCTACATTAGCTCCTGATCCGGCAACACCTCAATTTTAAAACTCATCCTTGTTTTCAAGTCCCTTCGTGGCCTTGACCCTCCCTATTTCTGTAACCTCCTCCCTACAACCCTCCAAGGGTTCTGTGCTCCTCAATTCTGGTCTCTTGCGCGTCCCTGATTTTAATCTTCAGTTGCTGAGGCCCGAAGCTCTGGAATTCCTTGCCTAAACCTCTCGGCCTCTACCGCTCGATCCACATTTATAGTGTGTCTTTCATGCCCTCAGGATGCCCCAGAGTGCTTTACAGCCAACGAAATACTTTAAGTGTGGTCACTGTTGTAATTTAATTAGCGCGGTAGCCAATTTGCACAAAGCAAGTTCCCACAAACAGCAGTGCGATAATTGACCAGATAATCTGTTTTAGTGATGTTGATTGCGGATAAATGTTGGCCAGCGAAGATAACTCACCTGCTCTTCTTCGAAATAGTGACATGGGATCTTTTACGTCCTCCTGAGAGAGCAAACAGGGCCTCGGTTTAACGTCTCATCTGAAAGACGGCACCTCCTACAGTGCAGTGCTCCCTCAGTGCTTAAGTCTTTGGTGAATGTAGTACTTGAACCTGCAACCTTCTGACTCAGGCAAGAGTGCTACCAACTCAACCACAGCTGACACTAAAAGATGCTCCTTCAAACCTGGCTCCATTGCCAAAGCCTTTGTTCACCTGTCCTAATATCTCCTTATCATCTCCTTCCCTACAACCAGTTACATTAGCAGAGTCTGGCCCGGGATTGTAACAATAAGACCTCTAATGGGTACTGTGATCTCTTGGGTGCTCCAGTCCAGAAGGCAGATTGATGAGCACTCTAGTGGGATAAAGCTAATGGTAAATTGGCTCGGTGTCAAGTGTAGTTTGACAACACCACTGTGAAGGCCCTTAGGGCATTTTCTTACGTTAAAGATGCTTTATAAATCTAAGTTATTGTTGATGGGAGATGTTGAAAAAGTTGTGTAGAAAGCGTTGAGTGAATGCCTGCCACTGGTGCCACCTGCGGAAGGCCTGAAGTTGAGTGGAACAGGGAGGTGAAAATGTGCAATGGGACCAATTCCATTTCCCACATTAACCATCACTGGTTTCTCTCTGGTCCTCTGCTCAATTAATGCTGCAAATGCCTTTCAAATAACCACACTGCACCTTGTTCAATTCACTCCTGAGTCTTACTCAATAGTAAACATGCTTTCTCAAAGCTGACACCAAGTTTTCTACTGTGTCCAGTCCTGTGATATTTACTTTTATTTACACACTGTACCGTTCCTGTAGAATCTGTCCCAGGATTAGTCTGCCTATCACCATCTCTGATGCACTGTCCCGTCTCCTTCACACAGCTGTCTGCTCACAGGAGGCTATGATTGGTCCTTGTCGGGCCATGATGCCTCGCTGGTATTTCAACATCAACAAGAAGAAATGTGTTCGGTTCACCTACGGCGGTTGTGGCGGCAACAGAAACAATTTTGAGTCCGAGGATTACTGTATGGCTGTGTGTAAACAAATGAGTAAGTCAGGCACTTCCTGCAGCAGCCTACCTGCTTAGTACCAATCAGTCTACCTGGTCAACCCACCAGTCCTTGTGATTCATAGACTCGTTTTATCCCTTTTGGGCTTTGCTGTCACCTCCTTGTTGAGATTTGCTCCTTTCTAGATCAGAAAACCCCTGTTGGCGACACTCATTTCCTTACAGTTTTCACATCTTCTCCTCTGTGGTGCCTTTATCATCTTTGTGTGTGCAATGTGCTTTCCTGCTGTGTGTATATCCTGATTAACAACCTCCTGTGTGTATTTTTTTAAATGGAAGGTAAGTGTTGAGGGGTAGTGGATTGGTTTGAGCCAGTGTAAAGCCTGTAATTCTGCTTATGAAGCACTCTGGGATCATTCTTTCATGTCCAGGATTGGCTGTGACCCAGTTACTACCATAGTCTTGCAGCTGATGAAATTGTTTTCATCCCAGATGGTATATCCTTTCTGTGGCTGTTGCAGCTGAAGATACGAAGAAGAGAGCTGTGTGAAATCAGAGAATAGAGCTACAATTTCTGGCAGATTTCATACAACAATCACTGGTTTATTAAACTAGTTCTGGATCCATCTCGTGGGAAACTCAACAGAAGAAACATCAATAAATAATAATCTAGCTGAAGCACTGAAGTTTCTGAGGCCTGGCCTAGTAATCCTGAGTTATGAAATCCCGTCCTGGCAGTTTGAGAATTTGAATTCAGGTTAAAAAAATCTGTTAATAAAAAGTGACCATGAAGCTGTTGGGTTGTTAATTAAAAAAAAATGTTTCACTCATATCCTTTAGGAAAGGATCCTGAACTGGTCTGGCCTATATGTAATTCCAGTCCCACACCAACGTGGTTGGTGTTTTCACTGCCCTCTGAAGTGGCCTAGCAAGACACTCCGTTGTGTCTAACTGCTTCACGGAAAAGGTCCCCCACCACCTTCTCGGCAGCTCGGAATGTGCAATAAATGCTGACCAGCGATGCCAATATCCCGAGAATGAAATTTAAAAAAAAATGTAACTTGTAAAAGTGGCAATTAACAATTTTGGCTCTGTATTAGATATTCTCTCGGGTTCAGCGTCACTGCTAACTCCTAGCCTTCCCAACAACCAGAGGCATAGCCAGTATCTAGTTACATTTCCAGAGTCTGGCCCGGGATTGTAACAAGACCTCTAGTGTGGACTGGGTACTGCGATCTCTGGGGTGCTCAGATGCATGTATCCAACCTTCCAGAAGGCAGATTGATGAGCACTCCAGTGGGATGAGGCTAATGGTAAACTGGTTTATTTTACTGAAATACAAGTTTTCAATTGCTCTTCGTAACTTCAAAAATAAGCAACTATGGAAGATTTGGCCTTGCTACATTCCTGCTTCATTTTATGAGTCAGCATTGCTGCCTGCCTGGCACTAAGTTATTTTTTCTAACCATCCCCAAAATTATAGGATTTGAAATGCAACTGATTTAGTGAAGTCAAATTGCTGTCATTGTTTAGAAGCACTGTACAGGTGGAGATAGGTAGCTCAAACTTTCAACCGAGTCTTGGCGGAAAAGAAAGCTAAGGAAATTGTTTTTTAAAATTAAAAATAAGATTAAAATGATTTGACGTAATTTGTTGTAAAATCCAAGGCCTCCTGGTACAAGTCTGAGGTGCGGAGTCTGACTCATCCTCTTTTTACAGTTCTGTCGACCCCTCACCCAACAGACGAGGTGGATGTTTACTTTGAGACACCTGCAGATGAAAATGAACACGCTCGTTTTGCGAAGGCTAAACAGCAACTTGAGGTCCGACATCGTGACCGCATGGATAAGGTAATAGGTGCACATATGAGTACTTGTCTTTGCAGCCTGGGTATCAAGGGGAAATTCAGTCGTGAACCTGTCTGGAATGTCCTAATTACCCCCTCCCATTGTCTCAAACTAATGTATCATTCGCCAATCTATCTTAGCCAATTCACGCCTCATACCTTCAAAGTTACCCTTCTTTAAGTTCTGGACCATGGTCTCTGAATTTACTGTTTCATTCTCCATCCTAATGCAGAATTCCAACATATTATGGTCACTCTTCCCCAAGGGGCCTCACACAATGAGATTGTTAATTAATCCTCTCTCATTACACAACACACATTGTTTCGACCAATATGTCGAGGAACCAACTAGGGGGGAGGCCATCTTAGACTGGGTGTTGTGTAATGAGAGAGGATTAATTAACAATCTCATTGTGCGAGGCCCCTTGGGGAAGAGTGACCATAATATGGTGGAATTCTGCATTAGGATGGAGAATGAAACAGTTAATTCAGAGACCATGGTCCAGAACTTAAAGAAGGGTAACTTTGAAGGTATGAGGCATGAATTGGCTAGGATAGATTGGCGAATGATATTTAAGGGGTTGACTGTGGATGGGCAATGGCAGATATTTAGAGACCGCATGGATGAATTACAACAATTGTACATTCCTGTCTGGCGTAAAAATAAAAAAGGGAAGGTGGCTCAACCGTGGCTATCTAGGGAAATCAGGGATAGTATTAAAGCCAAGGAAGTGGCATACAAATTGGCCAGAAATAGCAACGAACCTGGGGACTGGGAGAAATTTAGAACTCAGCAGAGGAGGACAAAGGGTTTGATTAGGGCAGGGAAAATGGAGTACGAGAAGAAGCTTGCAGGGAACATTAAGGTGGATTGCAAAAGTTTCTATAGGTATGTAAAGAGAAAAAGGTTAGTAAAGACAAACGTAGGCCCCCTGCAGTCAGAATCAGGGGAAGTCATAACGGGGAACAAAGAAATGGCAGACCAATTGAACAAGTACTTTGGTTCAGTATTCACTGAGGAGGACACAAACAACCTTCCGGATATAAAAGGGGTCAGAGGGTCTAGTAAGGAGGAGGAACTGAGGGAAATCTTTATTAGTCGGGAAATTGTGTTGGGGAAATTGATGGGATTGAAGGCCGATAAATCCCCAGGGCCTGATGGACTGCATCCCAGAGTACTTAAGGAGGTGGCCTTGGAAATAGCGGATGCATTGACAGTCATTTTCCAACATTCCATTGACTCTGGATCAGTTCCTATCGAGTGGAGGGTAGCCAATGTAACCCCACTTTTTAAAAAAGGAGGGAGAGAAAGCAGGGAATTATTGACCGGTCAGCCTGACCTCAGTAGTGGGTAAAATGATGGAATCAATTATTAAGGATGTCATAGCGCATTTGGAAAATGGTGACATGATAGGTCCAAGTCAGCATGGATTTGTGAAAGGGAGATCATGCTTGACAAATCTTTTGGAATTTTTTGAGGATGTTTCCAGTAAAGTGGACAAAGGAGAACCAGTTGATGTGGTATATTTGGACTTTCAGAAGGCTTTCAACAAGGTCTCACACAGGAGATTAATGTGCAAAGTTAAAGCACATGGGATTGGGGGTAGTGTGCTGACGTGGATTGAGAACTGGTTGTCAGACAGGAAGCAAAGAGTAGGAGTAAATGGGTACTTTTCAGAATGGCAGGCAGTGACTAGTGGGGGTACCGCAAGGTTCTGTGCTGGGGCCCCAGCTGGTTACATTGTACATTAATGATTTAGACGAGGGGATTAAGTGTAGTATCTCCAAATTTGCGGATGACACTAAGTTGGGTGGCAGTGTGAGCTGCGAGGAGGATGCTATGAGGCTGCAGAGTGACTTGGATAGGTTAGGTGAGTGGGCAAATGCGTGGCAGATGAAGTATAATGTGGATAAATGTGAGGTTATCCACTTTGGTGGTAAAAACAGAGAGACAGACTATTATCTGAATGGTGACAGATTAGGAAAAGGGAAGGTGCAACGAGACCTGGATGTCATGGTACATCAGTCATTGAAGGTTGGCATGCAGGTACAGCAGGCGGTTAAGAAAGCAAATGGCATGTTGGCCTTCATAGCGAGGGGATTTGAGTACAGGGGCAGGGAGGTGTTGCTACAGTTGTACAGGGCCTTGGTGAGGCCACACCTGGAGTATTGTGTACCGTTTTGGTCGTCTAACTTGAGGAAGGACATTCTTGCTATTGAGGGAGTGCAGCGAAGATTCACCAGACTGATTCCCGGGATGGTGGGACTGACCTATCAAGAAAGACTGGATCAACTGGGCTTGTATTCACTGGAGTTCAGAAGAATGAGAGGGGACCTCATAGAAACGTTTAAAAATTCTGACGGCTTTGGACAGGTTGGATGCAGGAAGAATGTTCCCAATGTTGGGGAAGTCCAGAACCAGGGGTCACAGTCTAAGGATAAAGGTTAAGTCATTTAGGACCGAGATGAGGAGAAACTTTTTCACCCAGAGAGTGGTGAACCTGTGGAATTCTCTACCACAGAAAGTAGTTGAGGCCAATTCGCTAAATATATTCAAAAGGGAGTTAGATGAAGTCCTTACTACTCGGGGGATCAAGGGGTATGGCGTGAAAGCAGGAAGGGGGTACTGAAGTTTCATGTTCAGCCATGAACTCATTGAATGGCGATGCAGGCTAGAAGGGCTGAATGGCCTGCTCCTGCACCTATTTTCTATGTTTCTATGTTTCTAGTATTGTGAGAGAATACAATTCTGAGTATTCTAGCTAATTTGCCCTAAACAATATCCCAACTAGCTAGTGTGTTTCTTGGAGTGAAGCCCTTGTGTACCAAATTTAGCTCAACAATTTCACAGAATGTTGCAGCACTTAAGGAGCCCATTTTGCCTGTGCGACTGTTTGAATGAGCCATCCAATTAGTCCCACTCCCCCCATACCCCTGAAATTTTTTCCTTTTCAAGTATATATCCAGTTCCCTTTTGAAACTTACTATTGAATCTGCTTTCTCCGCCCTTTCAGGATGTGCATTCCAGAACATAACTCGTTGCGTTAAAAAAAGTCTCCACCTGCCCCCTCTTTTTTGCCAGTTGTAAATTTCTGTCCACTAGTTACCGACCCTCCTACCACTGGAAACAGTTTTTCTCAATGTACTCAATCAAAACCCTTCATGATTGTGAAAACCTCTATTAAATTTCCCCTCAACTTTCTCTGCTCTAAAGATATCAATCCCAGCTTCTCTAGTCACAGAGAGGGTGAACAGCTAGAGGTCGAGGTCCATATCAGGACCAATGACATCGGTAAAAAGAGGGATGAGGTCCTGCAGGCAGAATTTAGGAAGTTAGGAGAAAAATTAAAGGGTAGGACCTCAACGATAGTAATCTCCGGGTTACTACCGGTGCCACGTGCTAATGAGTACAAGAATAGAAGAGTAGAGAGGATGAACACGTGGCTGGAGGAGTGTTGGTGTAGGAAGGAGGGTTTTAAATTCCGGAGGTATTGGGACTGCTTCTGGTGGAGATGGGACCTGTACAAACCGGACGGGTTGCACCTCAACAGCGCCGGGACCAATATCCTCACGGGGAGTTTTGCTAGTGCTGTTGGGGAGAGTTTAAGCTAGCTTGGCAGGGGGGTGGAAACCTGAGAACAAATTCAATAGGGAAGGAAGTAAAGCCGAAATTGGAAAGCAAGAATGTAGAAAGTGAATCTGAAAGACAGAGAAAACAACGGTTAGTAAGTAGTAATCAATACTTCAATGCAAGGAGTATAACGAATAAGGTGGATGAGCTGAGAGCACATGTAGACACTTGGGAGTGTGACATTATAGCCATTATAGAGACATGACTGAAAGCTGAAAGAGGAGCAGGTTTGACAGCTCCATATTCCTGGTTACATGATTTTTTTTTAGACAGGACAGAGAGGGAGGTAAGGAGCAGGGGTGGGGTGGGTGGTGTTGATTAAAGAAACTATTACAGCGGTGAGGAGGGATGATATAGAAACATAGAAATTAGGTGCAGGAGCAGGCCATTCGGCTCTTCGAGCTTGCACCGCCATTCAATAAGATCATGGCTGATCATTCAACCTCAGTATCATTTTCCTGCTTTCTCTCCATACCCCTTGATCCTTTTGGCTGTAAGGGCCGTATCTAACTTCCTTTTGAATATATCTAACGAACTGGCCTCAACTTTCTGCGGTAGAGAATTCCACAGGTTAACCACTCTGTGAAGAAGTTTCTCCTCATCTCGGTCCTAAATGGCTTACCCCTTATTCTTCGACTGTGACCCCTGGTTCTGGAACTCCCCAGCAGTGGGAACATTCTTCCTGCCTCTAACCTGTCCAACCCATCAGAATTTTATATGTTTCTATGAGATCCCCTCTCATTCTTCTAAACTCCAGTGGACACAAGCCCAGTTGATCCAGTCTCATATGCCAGTCCTGCCATCCCGGGAATCAATCTGGTGAACATTCGCTGTACTCCCTCAACAGCAAGAACGTCCTTCCTCAGATTAGGGGACCAAAACTGAACACAATATTCCAGGTGTAGTCTCACCAGGGCTCTGTACAACTGCAGTAAGACCACCCTGCTCCTATACTCAAATCCTCTAGCTATGAAGGCCAACATGCCACTTGCCGCCTTCACCGCCTGCTGTACCTGCATGCCAAACTTCAATGACTGATGTGCCATGACACCCAGGTCTCGTTGCACCTCCCCTTTTCCTAATCTGCTACCATTCAGATAATAATCTACCTTCGTGTTTTGGCCACCAAAGTGGAAAAAGAGTGGGAATAACGATTCTAGAGCCCCCTGGATGTCTAGGGACTTACAGGGGAGGATAAAGAAAAAAAGGAAGCTTATGTCATATACTGACGGCTGAATACTGTAGAATCTCTGGAGGAATATAGAAAGTTCAGAGGTCAAATATTAAAAAAGATATTAGGAATGCTAAGAGAGAGCATGAAAAATTCTTGGCAAGGAAAACCCAAAGATGTTCGATAAATATATTAAGAGCAAGAGGATAACTAAAGAAAGAGTAGGGTCTATTCGAGAACATGAGGGTAATCTGTGTGTGGAAGTGGAAGATGTGGGAGGAAAGGGACAATGTAGACACTACTATCGAGGAGGAGTGAAATTCTGGATGAAATAAACATAGTGAGAGAGGAGGTATTGAAGGGTTTAGCGGCTTTGAAAGTGGGTAAGTCCCCAGGCCCGGATGAAATGCCCCCCAGGTTGTTGAGCGAAGTAAAAGATGAAATACCTTGACCGTCATTTTCCAGTCCTCTTTGGATATGGGCATGGTGCAGGAGGATTGGAGGACTGCTAATGTAGTACCCTTGTTTAAGAAGGGAGAAAGGGGTAGGCCGAGTTATTACAGGCCTGTCAGCCTAACCTGAGTGGTGGGAAAATTATTGGAAAAAGTCCTGAAAGACAGGATAAATCTACGTTTCAAAAGGCAAGGATTAATTAGGGATAGTCAACACAGATTTGTTAAGGGAAAATCGTGTTTGACTAACCTGATTACATTTTTCGAGGAGGTAACCAGGAGGGTCGATGAGGGTAGTGCATATTATGTAGTGTATATGGACTTTGGCAAAGCTTTTGATTAGGTCCTACATGGCAGGCTGTAAAAGCCCATGTAAAAGGTAAAAGCCCATGGGATACAAGGCAAAGGTGGCAAGTTGGATCCAAAATTGGCTTGGAGGTAGGAAGCAAAGGGTAATGGTTGATTGGATGTTTTTGTGACTGGAAGTATGTTTCCAGTGGGGTTCCGCGGGGCTCAGTACTGGGGCCCTTTTTGTGGTATGTATCAACAATCTAGATTTCAATACAGGGAGTATGATTAAGAAGTTTGCAGATGACAGTAATATTGGCTGTGTGGTTGATAATGAAGAGGAAAGTCATGGGCTGCAGGAGGATATCAATCTACTGGTCAGGTGGCAAATGGAATTTAATTCGGAGATGGGTGAGGTAATGCACTTTGGGAGGGATAATAAGGAAAGGGTATACACATTAAGTGGCAGGCCACTTAGAAGTGCAGATGAACAAAGGGACCTTGGAGTGCTTGTCCACAGATCCCTGAAAATAGCAGGCCAGGTGGATAAGGTGGTTAAGAAGGCATACGGAATGGTTGCCTTTATTGGCCGAGGCATAGAATAAAAGAGCAGGGAGGTTATGCTTAAATTGTATAATACACTGGTTAGGCCACAGCTGGAATACTGTGTGCAGTTCTGGTCGCCATTTTATAGAAAGGACATGATTGCACTGGAGAGGGTACAGAAGAGATTTACGAGGATGCTGCCTGGAGTGGAGAATCTTAGCTGTGAGGACAGATTGGATAGGCTGGGTTTGTTCTCCTTGGAACAGAGGAGGCTGAGGGAGGACCTCCATTGAGGTGTATAAAATTGAGAGGCCTGGTTATCGTGGATAGCAAGGGCCTATTTCCCTTGGTGGAGGAATCAATTATGAGAGGGCATAGGTTTAAGGTGGTTGAGGGAAGGTTTAGAGGAGATTTCGGGGGTGGGGGTGGGCTTCTTTACGCAGAGGGTTGTGGGGGTCTGGAACGCACTGCCTGGAAGGGTGGTAGAGGTAGAAACCCTCTGCATTTAAAAGGTGCTTGGATGGATACTTGAAGTGCCGTAACCTGCAGGGTTATGGACCGAGAGCTGGTAAGTGGGATTAGACTGGATAACCTCTTGTTGGCTGGCGCAGATACGATGGTAAACACTTCGGGGAATCTAATACGGCCAGCGTGATGATCTGGATTAGTTTCGATCGCTTGGATGGGTCAGAGAGGAATATTCTCAGATTTATTTTCCCCAATTGGCCTGGGTTTTTATCTTTTTTTGCCTTTCCCAGGAGATCACATGGCTCCGGGTGGGGTGGAGTGTTACGATACATGGGGTATCGCAGTTGTGTGAGGTGGGTTGGTTGGGCCGGATGCTCGTTACCTGTCCGTCATTGTTCATTGTCCATGGGCTTATATGTAACCTTCAGGGCTGCTGACCGAAGGGCGTGCGGCTCTTTGTCGGCCGGCGCGGACACGATGGGCCGAAATGGCCGCCTCCTGCGCTGTAAATATTTGTGTTTCTAACTGAAGTCCTTCATCCCATGTCACATTTTAGTAAATCTCTGCATGCAGAATGAATGAAATGCTTGCATTTATATAGTGCCTTTCTCGATCTCAGAACATCCCAAAGCGCTTTATAGCCAATGAAGTGACACTGTTGTAATGTAGGACACGGGGCAGCCAGTTTGCACACTGCAATCTCCCACAAACAGCAATGTGATAATGAGCTTATCTGAAAGACAGCACCTCACAGTGCAGCACTCCCTCAGTACTGCCCTGGAATGTCAGCTTAGATTTTTTTTTTGCTCAAAGTCTCTGGAGTGGAACTTGAACTCTCAACCTTCTGACTGAGGCAAGAGTGCTACCCACTGAGCCATAGCTGAAACATCAGAATATAAATTAACCCAAAAATCCCTTCCAGGCCAAATCAGTAAAAATATCAACACTCAAAAATGGTCTAAAACTTGGTAAATGACTGACTCCATTTAGAACCACATGCAAGTTCGACTGACTGACTTTCTTCCCTTTGCTCCCAAATTAGGTAAGAGAAGAGTGGGAAGAAGCTGAACGCCAGGCGCAGAACCTGCCGAAAGCAGAGAGACAGATGTTGGTTCAGGTACAAGCACATTCCCACACGAACATTGTGATGTTGGACGCTCTGGTTTATGGTTTGTTTTTGCCTGTTGAATTCAGGACAATTAACAGGAGCACCAATTTATTTAAGAAATATTTGGCAAGCTATTTATATCTTAATCACCTGATGGGATATAGGTCACTTCAAAATATGTTCGTGTCATTTTCACACGATGAAAATGTGCTGTTCTCCATTTCCAAACTAGTAATCACCATGACTTGTTTGAAGGAGACCGTTGCATTGATGAACAGCAGAGAGCTGGATAAAACATATCTCTGCTGCCATCAGTGCTGTCCTTGGTACCTTGGGCTGGATTTTCGAGGGGTTTGCAACCGGGTTTCGCTGTGTTTTGACCCTCTGCAGCAAAAACCCGGTCGCAAAGCCTGGGCGGAATCCTCTGTTACCTGTTTGCGGTGTCGATGTGAAGTACCACCGGGAAGAGCCACGCCGGACGGGATTGCGGATTGCGTTACCGTACGGGTTTCAGCACTCTACCGACCCGTACGCTGCGCCCAGTATAGTGACAGGTCCAATCTGTCGGTACAACCCTGCCAGCCGCGGTAAGTATGAAAACTTGCAAAAAAGGTAAGTTAAAGTTTTAATTTTTAAATTTTTTTTTCAGCGATTACTTAGTTAAGGGTCTTGTAAATATTTTTGGAATATTTTTTGGAAATCTCCCCCCCCCCCCCCACCCCCCCCACCAGACCTCTCCACAACGCTCCTGAAGTTGGTGAGGATCGTGTTTTTGCACCGGGAACACTTGTGCATTGCTTCCCTTTGCAACGCAAAGACTGAAAGTTAGGCCTTAAATTGTTAGTGCAGCGCAAACGTTAATTTTGACATTGCTTGCGTTTTCGCCCAAAAACCCGAAAATCCTGGGTTTATTCTACCCAGGCCTGCTTGTTGCACAAAGTGGTCTGTTCTGAGTGGTATAGTGTCCATGCAGCAAGAGCCTGGGCAGCAGCACGGGTGGTTCATCTCTTCCCCAGGGCACATCACATCAGTGTGTTTGCATTGCAAGGTGAGGCCAGCTCCCAGGACATGGGACTTTGTAACCCAGCCCTTTTAGATGGTATGTGCCATCTACACCCTTGGTTTCTGACCTGGGCACTAAACAGTAATACACTTCAACTCTCAGCATTCCCAAGGCTATTCCAACTCGAGAGTTGGGTCTCATGATCCCATTGATTGTCGGGCAGTTTCACTTCGAGATCCAGTGCTTCTTAAAATAATCCAACCTGTAGTTGCAGGGAATATTGGTTTCTCTATCCTTATATTAAAGGCAGCAAACTCTTCACTCTGGAAATGGAGAGCCAGGATCCTTTTTTGAATCCACAGGATTGAAGTGAATAAAAGCAATCTCCTGTCCTGTTCGAACCAACCCTTAAGCCTTCCATCAAGTTGTTAACAGCAAAACTGATCCAGAGCCTAAATGTCATGACTGCAAAGGATCTTATTCCCTCTGGATAGCCATAATGGACATGGGTTAACAGTTAATCTGTGTTTGTTATATTGATTGAGATAAATATATTGGCCAGGGCACCGAGGATAACTCCCCTGCTCTTCTTCGAAATAGTGCCACGGGATCTTTTACTTCCACCTGAGAGGGCAAATGGCGCCTCAGTTTTATGTCTCGTCCTAACTATAATCTTCTAAGGTTCTCTCGATTCAGGAACCGTTCCTTTAGATTGGAAAATTGTGCATGTCACTCCTCTGTTTAAGAATAATGAGAGAGAGAAACCAGGGAATTATAGATCAGTTAGCCTAACATCTGTCGGAAAATTACTAGAGTCTATTGGATGGATGACTAAATAGCTCAAATTTTCAGCTGATCAGAAAGTCAGTACGGATTTGTACAAGGTAGGTCATGCCTGACGAACCTGATTGAATTTTTTGAAGACGTGTCTGAAGTCTATGGATGTTATTTATATCGATTCCAGAAGGCATTTGATGAAGTCCCTCATAAGAGATGGTTAACAAAGGTAGAAACCCATGGATTTGAAGGTAAATTATTGACCTGGTTAGGAAATTGGCTGAGCAGCAGGAGAAATCCGAGATAATGGGCAGGAACTCGAATGTGCTAGAGAATTCCGCATTCTAATCACCTTGTGTAACGATTTTTTTTCCAATCACTAATTATTTAACTAAATATCTTAATTTTGAGCCCCTCAGTATTGTCACGCTGACTAATGGGAAATATTTATCTCTCTCCTATCGGAACCCTTCAGTAACAAATCCTGGGGATAGGGTGGGGGAATGGGACTGGCTGAAGTGCTCTTGCAGAGTCGGTACGGGTTCAACGGGCCGAGTGGCCGCCTCTGCTGTAACCATTCTCGGATTCTAATGGTGTTCCGTAGGGATCTGTGTTGGAACCTCAACTATTCACAATATTAACTATTTCGATAATGGGATAGAAAGCCAGATAATCCCAATTTGCCGCTGGCACAATGATCGGCAGCATTTTAGACAGTGTAGATGAAAGCATAAAATTACAAAGATATTGATAAATTCAGTGAATGGGCAAAACTGTGGCAAATGGATTTCAATCTAGGCAAATGTGAGGTCATCCACTTTGGACCTAAAAAAGGATTGAACAGGGTACTTTCTAAATGGTGAAAAGCTAAAGGGACTTGGGAGTCCAGGCACTTAACCCAATAAAATGTCGAACAGGTACAGAAAATAATCAAAAAATGCTAATCAAATGCTGGCTTTGATAATCTTGAGGACTTGACTATAAGGTATTAGAAGTTATGCTACAGCTATACAAAGCCCTGGTTAGACCACACCTGAAGTACTGTGAGTAGTTCTAGTCGTCACACCGTCGGAAGGATATATTGGCCTTGGAGGGTGGAGTGTAGGCTTACCAGAATGATAGCCGGATTAAATTAAGAGGAGAGATTACACAAATTAGGGTTGTATTCACTGGAATTTAGAAGGTTATGGGGTAATTTGATCGAAGTTTTCAAGATATTAAGGGGAACAGGTAGGGTAGAGAGAGAGAAACTTATTTACGCTGGTTGAGGACTCTAGGACGAAGTGGCATAGTCTAAAAGTTAGCCAAATCTTTCAGGAGTGAAATTAGGAAATACTTCTATACACAAAGGATGGTAGAAGTTTGGCGCTCCCTTTCGCGAACGGCGGTTGATGCTGGGTCAATTGTTAATTTTAAATTAGTGTCAACCTGGATTATGTGCTGAAGTCTCTGGAGTGGGACTCAAACTCTCAACCTTCTGACTGAAAGGCAAGAGTGTTACTCACTGAGCCACAGCTGACACAGCTCTTTAACTGTTGAGCAGTTCTCCCCTGTGTTCTGTTGATAAATTTTGTGAGGTGTATAGCTGAGATCAGTTAATTCAGTGCAGATTGATGACTCAATGACCAAACAATACTTTAAATACATTTACAGGTAAAGTGTTTGAACATAAAGGGGTGTGTGTATATTTTAGAAGGTTCCTGAATACAGGAAACAGTTAAGAGCTTGGACAAGACATAATGGATATTGTATGTCATTAGTATTGTCAATACCAGCTGCAGGTTGGGGATATAAGGAGGAACATGCCAATTCAAGATACAGTGCAAGCCGTTCCAGGAGGGTGACAATTTGAGGGTGACTGGGTGACTTCACCAAAACCCAGTTTGCCAATTGGAGTGTGGGCAGGATTATCGGCAGGGCCCAGGTACAGCAGAGGTGCGGCGAATGATCGGGGCAGAGAAGCGGAGAGAGATCGGGGCCCAGAAGAGGCGAGGACCTGGGGGCAGTACGGGCCGACCCACACTGCAGTCTATGGACAGTAGGATCATGTGTGCGCACTAGGTCTGTGCAGCAGAGCTTGGTCTCCAGTCGTCTTGGTTAACTCTTGCCACTGGGTCAAGACCTTGCTTTGTCAAACCAATGTGGTGGCTGGTGTGCAATGGCCACCCACGTTAAAAGAATCCACGCACAGGCATCTTTCACCCTTCAATGTGTAATCCGGGACCTGGAATATCAGGTCCCTCATTGAAATATGTGACCTCATCCCTTTTTGGTGTGGAAGCAAGTCATCCTCGATACGAGGGATTGCCGAATACTAATGAGTTTAATATTGCTTTTGGTTTAGTATTGAATAGCTGTGCCCGAATACTACATGCATAGAAGTGATCAGATCTTTAGTACAAATGGGATGTGCCATGCAGTATGCTGATGACCCTTTCTTACTGTTCAGCATTTCCAGAACATGGTTGAGGCTCTGGAGGAAGAAGCAGCCACTGAGAAGCTGCAGTTGGTTGAGACTCATCTTGCTCGCGTTGAGGCCTTGCTAAACGATCGTCGCCGCGTTGCTTTGGAGAACTACCTCTCTGCACTGCAGGCAGATCCACCTCGCGTGAGTACTGATTGCTTTCAATCCCTGATGGAATTTGGAGCAGAGATTTTAGGAACATGGATGGTCTCAACAAGTGCTTCCCTCTGCCGTCGCTAAACCTGATTTTTCTAGCGTGAAATAAGATAAACCAGTGAGGCTGGGGAACCATGAATAATTACTAGATTGTTCTGCATGCTTACTAAGAGTTTAAGTTCATGACTTCTGAGGAATAATTGATCTTGCATATTTTAAAAGTAAGAAGAACGTGATCTTGCCTGAGTATCTGCTCCCAGGTGAAGCACAATCCAGGTTTCATCAGGGGAGAAATTATAACATTTCCAGTTTCTAAATTATTTTGCAGTTAATGCATGCTGCTCTGGGCAAAGTGATTGGGACTTGGAGCTATTCCTCCATTGAAAAGGTGGTGCCTACAATCGCCATAACTCTACTCTAATTTGGTGTCACTCGGCAACAGCCACATATTGATAGTGACTGTAAAACTTCAGGCGATTTCAGCAGTGACATCCAGTTTTGAAGATGTCCGGCGGTGTTGGTCACAGAACGTAAAGGGACAAGCACTATCGTGAAACATTTTCTACTGTATTCTCCCTCCGGTTGCACCATTTCCAAGTCACTCTGCTGAGCCACAGTGCGTCTCCCATCTCCTGGACTATGGTGAAGAGATTGGGCCATGCCTTCTGACTGATGTGTTTTGGGACATGTACAGCTGTACACTAAGCGTGCCAGTAATAAATAATCTCAGGCCATGGCACTGCGGGCTGGGGCCTGGCCTTGTGCAACTGCTTGTTCACTCAGGTAGTGGGACTGCTGTAGGAGTCGAGCCACTATGGTATCGCACTGAACCTTGCTTGCTGCAGCAGCCCATTCCCCAACTCCTCGCATGCATATTGTGCCTGCTTACTGACACTTGCCCCCATCTTATCCAGGACATGTCGCAGGGGACTCCCACTGTGCTTTTGTAAAACGCTTAACCTTCCCTTCCTTTCTTCTTTTATACTTCAGATGCCATCTTTCTTTTTCTCTTCTCTCCCTTCCTTGTTCATTACATCTCTTTCCCTTCCTATTCTATTTTATCTTCGCCTCTTCTGTGTATTTTTTGCTTCCATGGCCTCTGTACAATTGGCTGTTTTTTCCCTTTCTGAACTCAAACTGACTTCACTCTCCCTGCCGCCTTCCCCCCCCCCACCCGCCCCCCACCCCCCCCCCCATGCACCTGTTCAGAGCACTGATTTTTATTTTGATCCACTTGTACCTCAGCGTTTCTTTAAAAACAAAAGTGGCCATAATTTTAAAAGATTGATGCAGGATTCGGGACACACGAGCAGCTTAAAAACCTGCGCCGTTTGCGTTGAGTAAGAGGTTGGGGTGTGAAACTGGGCGAGTTCTCAGGATGGGGAGAGATGGCCAAGAATTAGACCCAAGGCCAAGAGACAGGATATCAGAGGAAGGGACACATTGTGTGCAGGGTGTGATCTGGCATTTGATTAATCCCAGATGGACCCATTAGATCTCAGCGATTGAAGCTGTGTTGGCAGTAGACATACTGGGTTTACACAGAAGCAAAACACTGCGGATGCTGGAAATCTGAAATAAAAACCAAGTGCTGGAAACACTCAGCAGGTCAGGCAGCAATTGTGGGGAGATAAACCATTCATGTTTCAGGTCATTGACCTCTCAGCAGAACTGGGAGAAGTTAGAGATTTGACAGTTTTCAAAAACGAGAAAGTTAACAGTAAGTAATGACGGTGAACAAGGGTAAAGAGACAAACGGAAATCATGTTGGAGAGAAGAACGGAACTTGTTCAAGGTGTGCATTCCTGAAAAAGAAGTGACAGTGATTTAAACACTAACAGAAAAATACTGGGTTTCAACCTGACCTTCCAATGGACGCTGATGTGTTTGCTGAATTATTTCCTGTGTAGCCTCACCGTATCCTGCAGGCCCTGAAGCGTTATGTCCGTGCAGAGCAGAAGGATCGGCAGCACACTCTTCGGCATTACCAGCATGTCATGGCTGTAGACCCAGAGAAAGCAGCACAGATGAAATCTCAGGTGAGTGAAAGGTTATGCAACAAAGTTATCCAAGAGACCCTGGAACCTCCTACTGCTCAGTTCATCTCTCGGAAGCCCCCTGTGGCATTGGCCTCAAATGCAAGTTGTCGTAGAGCCTAAATAGTCGGTAGCTCTTCCAATAAAATTCAGCAAAATAATAACTCTACTAAACAACTTTCAAAAAAATCCTTTGGGATAGACAGTCAGTCTCATTAAGTGGATAAATGGAGGCTTCAGAGCACCATATTACATCTTTCAGGACATCTGTAAACACTTCGCTTCAATAAATTACTTTGAAGTGCAGTAAATGTTGTGGTCAGATGAGGTAGTCATTTGGCAAGATGGAACAGACATCTGAGATGAATTACATCTGTCTTTGGTGCTGTTTGTTGAGGGAGGGATATTAGCTGGAACACGTGCAGAACTCCCTGCTCTTCAAATAGTGTCATCCATCTGAACCACCAAAATAGGCTTGGTTTAACATTAATCCGAAGGATGGCACCTCTGACAATGCAGCAAGTGCTACACTACCATATTGACCTGGATTAAGCGCTCGCACCTTGCAGTGGGGCCGTGAATCCACAACCATCTAACTCAACGACAAGAGTGCAACCACTGAGTCAACCAATGTGAAAGAAAAACTGAAACTACCTTGTTGCTGAGGTTGATTACATTTGAGTTTCATAAAAACATAGAAATTTACAGCACGGAAGGAGGCCATTTCGGCCCATCGTGTCCACGCCAGCCGACCAAGAGCTATCCAGCCTAATCGCACTTTCCAGCTCTTGTTCCGTAGCCCTGTAGGTTACGGCACTTCAGGTGCACATACAAGTACTGTTTAAATGTGGTGAGGGTTTCTGCCTCTACCATCCTTTCAGGCAGTGAGTTCCAGACCCCCACCACCCTCTGGGTGAAGACATTTCCCCTCGTATCTCCTCTACTCCCCCCAATTACATTAAATCTATGCCCCCTGGTGGTTGTTCTCTCTGCCAAGGGAAACAAGTCCTTCCTATCCATTCTCTCTAGTACCCTCATAATTTTATACACCTCAATCAGGTCTCTCCTCAGCCTCCTCTGTTCAAAAGAAAACAGACCCAGCATCTCCAATCTTTTCTCATAGCCAAAATTCTCCGATCCAGGCAACATTCTTGTAAATCTCCCCTGCATCCTTTCAAGTGCTCTCACATCGTTCCTGTAATGTGGTGACCAGAACTGCACACAGTATCCCAGCTGCGACCTAACCAGTGTTTTATACAGTTCAAGCATAACCTCCTTGCTCTTCTATTCCATACCTCGACTCATAAAGGCAATTATTGTTAACTTATGCAAGCAAGCATTAAAATACCTTGATATGATTGTCCCTGGTGTGTAGGTGGTGACCCATCTCCATGTTATCGAGGAGCGGATGAACCAGAGTCTCTCTCTCCTTTACCAGGTGCCATTCGTTGCTGAGGAAATCCAAGATGAGATTGGTTAGTACAAGCACTGCAGCGCACTCCAGTGTTTGTTTGTGTTTCATTACTCCAGAATGATTACAGTGCACAATATTCCCACACTGCACACTGAGGTGTTTGGTGAATTAGAAGTGCCAGTCTTGTTTATTTATGATTATTGCAGCAATTTTTGGAATTTTAGAAATTTAAGGAGGTGCTGCACTTAGTTTGGAACTAATCCACTGCTTTCATATGGGAAACCTGACCCATGTGACTGCCCATAAACTCTCCCTGATGCCCAATGTAGCATTCTGCCCTGTGCGAGGAAGGAAACCTCTTTCAGCCCTGAGGGAGGATCAGCTTCTGAATCGGCCCATGTTTGCGTCCATATATGTTTGCACCCCTCTAAGCTTGGAATATGGGGCAAAGATCCCCAAACCAAACTGAGGATCTTGGAATGAAGAATTACAGCATGGCGTTGAGTGACGCAGCATGTTGGATTGCTTTTGCCAGGCGTAAGCCTGCAATCCCACAGCTGGTGAGTTCCCAGTGTCAGACATGTCCCTGAGGGAGAAGTGTTGAGCGAAGGCAGATGTTTCCCTTTGTGGAGGGAAGTCTCTCGGCTGCACTGGTGTACTTTGCAGCATTGCCCTGGGAGTTATGCCAAGCTCTCTTTGTCCAGGGTAATGATGGATTGTGTAGACTATCTTCTAACAGGCAGATAATGGGGCTTTACAGGGAAGTTGCTGAGGCCAGTTTGAATGGGCGAGTGCCAAGGCCTTGCAGCTATGTGTGGTCTGTATTTGATACACGGTGACCCTTGTATGCATGAGTCTTTACATATAACTGTTTAATTGGATGTAATTATACTTCAATTGACTATAATCCTGATCACAGCCAGCAAGAATGCTATGTTAACCATGTTCCTTCAGTTCTTATCTTCCGCTCTAATTTGATCTTCAAACACACTCAAATCAAATTTGTTCACATTCTCAACATTACCTATAATTTTCCACACAGCTTTAAAGAAACTGTAAGCCAATGATACAGCACAGGAGGCCATTCGGCCCATCGTGCTTGTGCCAGCACTTCAAAAGATCAATTCAATTAGTTCCACTTCCCAGCTCTTTCTCCATAGGCCTATAATGTTCTCCCTTTCAATTATTTACCCAATTCCCTTTCAGGCAATGCATTCCAGATGATAACTCATTGTGTAAAAAAAATTGCCTCATCCTCCCTTTGTGTATTTGCCATTATCTTAAATTTGTGTCCTCTGGTTAACATCCCTACTGCACTGGAAATATTTTCTCCTTACCTACTCTATCAGAACCTCTCATAATTTTAAGACCTATATTAAATCTCCCCTTAACCTTCTCTGCTAGAAGGAGAACTGTCCCAGTTTCTCTCGACTCCACATATCTGAAGTACCTCATTCCTGGTACTATTCTAGTAACTCTCCTCTGCACCCTCTCTAATGCCTTAATATCCTTCTTAAAGTACGTTGCCCAGAATTGGACACACTACTACAGCTGAAGCCTAATCTGCATTTTATAAAGGTTTGGCATAACTTTTTTGCTTTTGTACTCTTTATGCCTTTACCTTCCATTTGTCCACATTAAATGCCATTTTCCACTCATTAGCCAAAGTTCCCGGCCTATCCAGATGTTGTATTTGGTTTGCCGTTCCCATTATTTAACCTTTCCCTACAACTTTTCTACCTACTTAGACAGACCCCGCTCTAAATCATTTGTGTAAACATGTGAGTTCCAGTATGTTCATTGGATCCTTGCGAATACTTTTCCCACAGCAAATGTTAGCCTCACTGGCTTGTAGTTTCTTCGGTCTTCTCCATGTCCTGCTGAAGATTGGTGTTATCAATTCCTTTCCAAACCTTGGGCACTGCTGCTGTTTCTCCAGCTTCCATGAAATGTCCAATTTTGGAAACCATGATGGGGCCCAAGTTTCCACATGATTTGCGCCTGATTTTTAGGAGTATCTGGTGGAGAACGGACTATCTTAGAAATCGCAATTCTCCACATTTTTTTTCTGCAGTTCGAGTGAGGTAGAACAGTTCTACTTTAGAACAGAATTTTTTCTTCAAAAGGGGGCGTGTCCAGCCACTGACGCCTGATTTCAAAGTTTCCACAGTGAAAACGTACTCCAAACTAAAGTAGAATGGAGCAAGTGAAGATCTTTGTATTACTGAAAAAACCTGTTCTACACATTAAAAAATCAGGCGCAGGTTACAAATTAGGCGTCCAGAACGAGGTGGGGGAGGAAGGGAACTCATTAAATTCTACAATCAATCCTTATTTATACTTCTACAAATATTATACAAATAAATCCAACCTGAATAAACATTTATAAGCAAAGAAAAGATTAAATAAATCATCATCCTACCTGTGTGAAAGTGCTTCAGCCATCGTTCGAAGGAAACCGCCGTTTGTTGCCGCGCAGGGGAGGGAGGGGAAGGAGACAGCGGCTTGTTGCCGCGGAGGGGAGAGGGGGGAAGGAGACAGCGGCTTGTTGCCGCGCAGGGGAGGGAGGGGAAGGAGACAGCGGCTTGTTGCCGCGCAGGGGAGGGAGGGGAAGGAGACAGCGGCTTGTTGCCGCGCAGGGGAAGGAGACAGTGAGAAGGGAAGCCTCAGTGCTGATGTGCTGATGGCAATGTGATTTTATTAAAAAATGTTCAAAAATTAAACAGCTCCAAAGAACTACAAAAATGGCCGAGTGCCAATGTTTTTTTTTCGCACTGAGCATGCGCGAACGCTCCAACGCGCACGCGCAGTGTTGCCGGCAGGAAAGAAACTAATTTAAATAGTACCCGCCCCCTCCCACTTACAAAATCGGCGCGAGTGTAGGCTCCGCCCCCGTGGGCGCCGCGCCATCAGACAAGGAGCTGCAAAGCGCTCGAGAGTAGCGCGTTTTTTTTCTGGCGGTCGGAGGGGCGCCCGTTTTTTATCCTGTGGAAACTTGGGCCCCATGTGTCTTAAGTGCCATATGCTGAAGTAACTTGTGCCCCAAACATATTTCCCATACAGACCATAGGAATTGCTTAGAATTGGCCTCTTGTCTCATTTCTTCAATCCACAGGAATATTGAGGAATGCCACAGAGTAATTGAGCATTTTCTAGTGCATGGCCTTTCCACACATAGTGAGCTCTTCGTCTCAGGTGACTTTACTAGTGCTTGCTCACAGTGAGCATTGGGCAGGTACGCGATCCAGCTCGGCCACCACACAGGATTCATGGCATGACAGAGGTCTGCAAGTGAGCAGGCTGACTATCCTTCCTGCTCAGGGAATGATATATAGATGGAGAAGACAGCTTAGATAGTCTAGGTGATAAATCAGGGATATGCATTGTAATCTAGACAGCTGGAGAACATTGTGCTGATATGTAACAGCCCTCCGATGGATTGAATCTGTTTGCAGCTTCTGTTTCATTGAGCAGCATTGGTTTTATGTAAATGAATTTGTTCTGTGAGTTTGCTGGATTTATCCCAGCCAAATGTGACAATGTGAAATGTACTCTCCCCAGACGAGCTACTGCAGGAGCAGCACTTTGGCACAAATCAGCTTGCTTCCAGCTCTGAAATCCAGACTGCTTTTGATTCTGTGGAGGTGCCATTTGTTGATGGAAAACCGTTCCGGCCTATTCAGGTTAAGACTATGCCAGCTATCACTGATATACAAGGTAAAGTGATGCTTGGGAGCGAAGGATGCAAGATAGTTGAATTATTCATTGAAATGATGCTTAAAAGATTAATGATTATGCAGGATAAATCATAAATGGAGAAATCTCCCACAGAGACTAGAGTCTCTGTCTCTGCAGGATAGATAGTTTTCAAGATATGATCGAGAACTTTAAGGACGAGAGAAGCCATCCCATCCCTGTAGATGTACAGCCACATCAGTGTAGATTATGATTCCCATGTTACTGTGCAGGTGGGGAGTGGAATAATGGGCTATCCCAGGTTCTAGAGTAAGGAAGAGGAAGATATTGGGCCGAAAATTGCAACCTCGCTGGGTGCGTACGATGTGCATGCGTCAAGAACCGGCTTTTGCAATCTGTCAAGATTTCTCTCTGCAGATCCTCCGCATCCCCGGAAGAAGGATATCCGCGCAGGAGAGATTGGGCTATTTGCCCAACTCATGCCCAGCGAATGTCCTTCAAACTTTTACGCCTTGTAAAAGCAGGTGCATGGCTTACTTTTACCAGTGTAACATTTTTAAAACATATACAAATTAAATTTAAATAGTCATTTTTATATTTAAAAACCCTTCCATTAAGGTAAGTTTATTTTTAACCCTATTAAAACACGTTTTTAAAAAATTCCTAAATTTTTTTAATCTAAAACTTTTAATTTTAAATATGTGAGGTGCTTTATTTATTTATTATGCTTTGTTTTGGCATTTTAGCGTTTTTTCTCATTGGTAGTAATGGGAGCTCGTACAAACAGAGCTCTCATGTTTATCACTGAGAATACTGCATAGTGATTGGTGCTCTAGGCCCACCTGACTCCAGCATTTCCGTACGTACCTCGAAAACATCTCTCTGTACGCTGCGCAGCGAATCTAGGCTTCCGACCGGAATCCTACGTTCCTCCGCGGCCACCGGGTACTTGTGTAGATTTGTTTCGGGTCGGAGGCGTTCGTATGAAGGAAGCCTCCAACTGCAATTTCCCCCCCATTTGTACCAAAAAATTAGGAGGTGGCAGCATGCCCCCCCCCCTCCCCCCCCCCCCCACCCCTCCCCTGAGTGGGTGTGCCAATATTGCCATTAATTTTTAAATTACCATATTTAGATAAGGTAGAATATGCAACTAATCCTTCCTTGATTCATTATATTGCATGTGAAGGAACACAAAGCAAATGAGAGGATGTGCATCTCTGGAAGATGTCTTTTTTATTTTTAGATGGCATCCCTGCAATTTTCCTTAATGTGTCTTATCTTCAGGTGTACTTTCCATTTCTCTCCAATTAGTATCATCAGCACCAATCAATTATACCACTTTTTGTGTCAGATTACAGGAGTGTCTGAACTACAGGAGACCTTTCCAAACTGGAATTGGCAGATTCTGACTACAATTTTATAGCCCTTGAAATCTGCCAATAAAAAGTGAAGACTCCAGGGGCCATTCCTCCACTTTTGGAGATAAATGCCATAGGAAGAAATCTTCCAAGATGGTTTCAATTCCCAAATGGTCTGCAGCCTCTGCTGATGCAGCATTTTAGGAAGAAAGCATATTTTAGGTTTATGATAACTCCTAATTTGCTGTTGGCTTACAAATTCTGACTGCGTCAAGTCCAACCTGCAGCCAGGAACAAGTTCAGGTTGTCTGCGTGCATGCACTGTGTCCGTGACTGAACGTTGGCATGATCAGTCAACAGATTCCCTAAGAAGGAGCACTGTCAGAATAGTCAGTCATTGATTGTAGATGTACTAATCCATGTGGCGATGCAGGTATAAACTAATATGTGCTGAAACTAAACGGGTAATATTCCATATCCGAGGGTTGAGCATGGCCCATGACATCTGCTTGTTACTATTTCTTTGAGCTGTAATTATTTAGTTTTGCATATAAATGAAGATTTTAATAAATCTCTGCAGAGACACAAACCCATTTTGAACTTGAGGGAATTGAGGTATTTTACGATAAAATGTGGCACAGTGTACATCCAGTTCCATAAACTCTCCAGTTTGAATCTAGTCTTTTGATGGGATGAAAATACTCTCAGCTATAAAGGTCCAAGTTGAAATGAGTTTGGATAGTTTAAACCCAGCTTCTATTGGGTGAGAGATCACTGCACCTTTTGGCACTAAGTTGCATACTTGCTCAATAATAGCTGGAGAAACGGAAATACCATGCTGTTGCTGTAAAACATCTGGTCTTAAACCAAAATGATGAGATTTTATATTTGACCCATATACCCAATTGATTCTTAAGTGCTTCTAGAGAACCAGTGAGGAGCCTAAGGTATGAACGCTTCTCGCCTCTGATGCTTCGCTTTAATATTGAAGAAAAAATTGTTCAGTGAAAGGGACCATTGGTATGTCAGTGAGATTTGATGAAAGTATTTTGTTCACTGAATATTTGGGGTTATTGGTGTCTGTAGATGGAGCACATTTCCACTTCAAGCTCCGTATATCAGTTTGAAACAACCCAGGTCAACATTTATATAGCGTCTTTAATGTAATAAAACATCCCAAGGCACTTCACAGGAGTATTGTAAAACATATATGGTCACACCAAGCCATATAAGTAGATGTTTTGGCAGATGACCAAATGCTTGACCAAAGAGGTAGATTTTAAGGAGCGTCTTAAAGGAGGAAAAAGAAGTGGAGACATTTCGGGATGGAATTCCCGAGCTTTGGATCTAGGCAGCTGAAGGCACGACCGCCAATGGTGGAGCATTTAAAATCGGAGTTGTTCAAAAGGCTAGAATAGGCGGAGCATAGAGGTCATGGGGAATTATAGGGTTGGAGGAGATTCGAGAAATGAGGGGGGGGCGAGGCCATGGAGGAATTTGAAAACCGGGATGAGAATTTTAAAATTGAGGTGTTGCTTAACTGGGAGCCAATATGGGTCAGCGAGCGCGGGATTTGGTGCAAGTTAGCACACGGGCAGCAGAGTTTTGTCTGACCTAGTATATGAAGGGTAGAATTAGGGAGACCGGTCAGGAGTGCATAAGAATGGTCAAATCTAGAAATGGTAACAGCGTGGATGAGATTTTCAGCAGCACGTAAGTTGAGGTCAGGGTGGAAACTCTCGATATTACGAAGGTGGAAATGGGCAGTCTTTGATAGAACAGATATCAGTTAGGAAGCTCAATTCATGATCAAATATGACACCAAATAGGTCAGGTGTGGAATGGGTCAGATGTAAAACTAAGTTCTTTCTACTGTGCTCTAAAACATGCATTTTCCCAACCTCAGAAGATAGGTGTATTTTTCAATTAGTTTGAGTGTTGCCTTATTCTTGTATTCTTTATAAAATTAAAGAGCCATTTAATGAGGACCAACACTTGAAAGTTTGTTCTTGAACTCGAGCAGAATGCGGACCAATCTAGCCCATGATTGGGAGCAACTACCCCGACTGATTTCCCCTCCCAATTGTTGTTCCTTAGCACAGCCCTGCTGAGATCAGCACAGACCACAGGTTTGGTCTCTCTGGCTCAACTACTCACTGGATGAGCTCTGAGCAGTCGCAAAGCAACAATTTAGCACCAACAAGCCAGGGTAACTACACCTGCTGAGCACAACGGCATTAGACATAGGTGGGTCTTTATCTCGCCTGGTATTTGGACTGGTTTGGGAGTGCAACGTTTTCACGCATGTAAATGGGGATTTCAGTCTTGTCCCATTTTTATTTCTTACTCTTTTCATTATTTGATTTCTCTTAACTTCTTTGCTGCCAGGCACAGTGCCGGACTCAGGGCCAGCAACTAAGAAAGGTTGGTTTAAAACTGTCCCAGGTGTCACCTCTCGCACCCATTCTTCCTCCTCATCCCCTTCCTCCATCTGTCCTGATCGCCGCCCCCTCCCTTCAATCAGTTACATATCGTGTGTATGTTCCTGCTCAGTTTAATATTTTTGTGCCACTCCTAGACTTCGCTGACCTGCATGCTGCCCTAGTTTACGTTGTTTAGTAGATGCTGCTTGTCTGAAGTGCATACTTGGAATGCTTGTATTTTTCTGGACTGTGGAAGTTGTTAACTTCCTCAATTAGCGTGGTGCAAGTTCCCCTGCGGTGTGGTGAATCTGACCACAGTCTTTAGTTGTGTTCTCAAATCCAAAGACACCTGTTCAAGTGGTAAAACTTGTGTTGAAACATTTTGCTTTCAGATTACAAATTTACATAATTTTTACAGCATGGTGAACTGAACATTGAGCCAGTCGCTGGCTGTTTACAGGAGAAATGCAGCCTGAGCCCAAACATTCGGCTCAGCAACTGACAGCTGTTTCAAAGCTCTTGCGCGCTCTGCCCTAATTCTCATATCCTTCATCCTGATCCCTAGATTTCACTCTCTACTAATCCCCTTGGAATGTCGGTGCCAATGTTGAATTGGTTAACTCTGATTCATTTCTCTTGCAGCTCTGATTTGGAGGTGAGTGAGTGTTGAGCCGGGGCGAGACAGTGCTGGCCCTTGATCTGTGGGCCTCGGAGTGTAATACCCACAGGGGTGTGCGTATGTTTTTGTCATGGTTGTAATGTTGCAACTATTATCACCATTATTTAATTCATTAAGTTGTAGGTGGGATCTCTCTGCAAGTAGGCCATAAGATCACATGCCTCGTGTTGGAATTTTGGATCCAAAAGAACCTGCTATGACAGACTGATGCCTGAACAGGAAGGCTGCAGTACTCCAGAACACTGCAGGATTAATCAGTCAGCCAGGTTCACGGTATCTGGAGTGCTGAGATTCTTCGCACTCGGCGCCAGGTCGCCATGTAATCCAGCGTCCCCATGGGGAGGGAGCTTCTGGATGGACCAGTGGCGGAACTCCATAAACTGCAGCGTTTTAGTTGGTTAAGTTTCAGCACGTGTGTTTACCCTAAGCTTTGGCCTTGACAACCCGTCCCTAAACTCCCTGGACATAAGTAACCTCAGTGTGTCCCTCGGGTGACACGGCGCTCCATTATCAGACAACCAGATACCTGTGTTTTGTTGTGGAGACTTCAACTTACACCAAGGGATTTAGAGCACAGGAGGAGGCCATTTGCCCCCTTGTTCCTGGATCTTTGGTAGCTTTTTGGCTGGAGCTATGAACCTTAATCATATTTCCTGCCCGTTCTCCAAATCTTTTTATATTTTTCAATTGCTTATCCAAGTCTCAGGAGCCCTTTTGTAAAGGATTCCCTATCCTCACAACCCAGAGGGTGAGAATCCTCATGCTGTGCCCCAATCTTCCAATATTCACCCTCAAAACCTTTCATACTATTACAACACCTCTCAGATTAGACGTAACCTTCTCTGTTCTATGATTCTAACTGGCCTGTTGACCATTGCCAGCCTTTTGTGATTTTAGTTCAAATTCCAAATGTGTGTCTTTGTACCGTTCCCCCATCTGAAGTCACCATACTCAGACGCATCTGTTTAAAGAGAACTGGAATTCACAACATTCCTCAATATGGCCCTGGTGGTGTTAAAATGATTTGTTGGCTATGTTACGGGTTGTTGAAGTGCGATCTCCATCTCCTCGGTATTAAACGCAGGTCTCTAAAGGTGACAGACAGCGACTGAGGCGAATGTTGCAGCAGACTCTATTATATCTCTAGCTTTAATTTGGGAATATGTCAGAGTCCATTAAAATCTGTTTCACAGCTATGTTTGTCATTTTTTGCTCTAAATTTTTCATACACTTCATAATGCTACTTGTCCTGTGTATATATGAGTAACTGTGTTCTGAACAGGTTCTGGGATGATTGACCCCGATGGACTGGTGCCTGATGAGAATGCAGTCAGCAGCGATGAGAACAGTGTTAATGAGAATGTGGTATGGAGCACATTTACTAAAATCTGTCATCTGGTCTGTGTGGGCTTGCGTTTGCATGTAGGGAAATTGAGTAATATATATGTTTTGATCGATGAAGTTCAGGTGCAAATGCCGATTATAATGTATTTGCTTCATGGGTTCTTTGCTTAAGAATTCATAGCAACACATTGCTATTAAAAACTAGTTGGTTTATTAACAAAGGTTTAACAATCACATTACACATTACCAGTTCATCCACCGTGCTCACAACCACCTGCCTCATCGTGGATCCCCTGAACCCAACTGGCTGGGGTTTTATTGAGTCTCATGAACATCACGTGACTGGCTAAGCCACTTCCAACTCAACAACTCTGCAAACCTGTGAGCATACTCACTGGGGCATACATTATACCGATCTTGCTTGTACTATGTTCCTGTGTGCTGTTTGTCTGCAGGTATTAAGCTGTTTATTTTGAATGGGTTAGACCCCGAGTACAAATAGTGATTGGAATATATCCCGGCAGAGTGATTGAATGCAGTGTTTTTTCTGGCGGCTATATGTTAGCATTGACCTATGTTTTAGATTTGTTTTTTTTGCTCCTGTGCAACTTAGGAAAGCAGTTCTGTGTGATCAACAGATCAAATCAACAAAGATTTAACTCCTTTTTAAAAATAGTGACCACAGAACCACAGACGTTTACAGCACAGTTAGAGGCCATATGTCCCAACTGTTTGCTGCAAAAATCCGAAACTAATCCAGCACTCCCCCACAGCCCTGTATCTTCCTCTGCTTAGAATATTGAAGATGCAGTGCTCCAACAATTCCCCCACATTGAAGTCACCATACTCTAACCTAGTCTCTCTCCTCACTGATCATACGCAGTCCCTCGAAATTGAGGAAGACTTGCTTCCAATCTAAAAGTGAGTTCTCAGGTGGCTGTACAGTCCATTACGGGAATTAATCTCTAACAGGTGGGACAGACAGTGGTTGAAGGAAAGGGTGGGGAGTGTGGTTCGCCGCACGCTGCTTCCGCTGTCTGCACTTGTTTTCTGTATGCTTTCGGCGACGAGACTCAAGGTGTTCAATGCTCTCCCGGATGCTCTTCCTCCACTTTGGGCTGTCTTGGGCCAGGGATTCCCAGGAGTCCATGGGGATGTTGCACTTTAGCAAGGAGCCTTTGAGGGTGTCCTTAAAACGTTTCCTCTGCCCACCTGGGGCTCGCTTGCCATGTAGGAGTTCCGAGTAGAGCGCTTGCTTAGGGAGTCTCGTGTCGGGCATGTGGATGATGCCTGTGCGTGAGTTCTTTTAACATGGGGTGGCCTTTGCACACCAGCTACCACACTGGCTTAGCAGAGCAAGGTCTTGGTCCAGTGGCAAGGGGGTTCAAGACGACTGGAGACCAGGCTCTGCTTTATGAGCCGAGTTGCCTACGGTGAGATGTGAACCGTAAGCTCAGCGCTGAGCAGCGCCTTTCAGAGAGATGGTGAGCGGGCAGGTGAGAGATTTGGGGTAATGCTTCCCTCTAAGTTATTAGCTCTTGGCTGAAGGCAGGCATTGGGATAGCCAGAGATCCAGTTTGTGGGAGGAAACGAGGTCAGTGTGGCCACCGCCATTGCATGCACCATGTGCTCGACAGGGGCTCCGCAGTTGTGTGGGATCAGCGGCGGGAGGGAGGGAGGCTGGAATGTCGCCTGGGTGGGGGGTGGGGGAAGGGGGAAAGAGGGAGGTCAGAACGTCGCTGGAGGGAGGGAGGACGGAATGTCGGTGGGGGGGGGGGGGGGAGGAGGAGAGAGAGAGAAAGAGATCAGAACGTCGCTGGAGGGAGGCCGGAATGTCGCCGGGGAGGGGCGGGTCACGTCGCCAGAGGGAGGCCGGAATGTCACCGAAGGGCGGGAGGGAGGCCGGAACATTGCTGGAGGGAGGGAGGCTGGAATGTCACCGGAGGGAGGGAGGGAGGCCACAATATGAGGGTGGAGAGAGAAGGTAGGGCCCAAACCTGTGGTCGGAGGCTCACCGGATGTCGTTGGGGATCAAGTGGAGCAGCCTTGTCGGCCACATCCAGTGGGGAAGCGAAAGGCTTGGCAGCAGGAAGGCCGATCTGGATGGTAAATTCGGCGGTCAGGGACAGGCAGTGGGTTCAGGTAGCTGCCCTTACAGCATAGATTTTAGGGGTAAGAAATGCAGCCACCATTGGGGCCAGGGGAAGCTTAAATAGTGGGGGGGAGGTGGGGAAGAGAGATTGGGGGAGAAAGAGCGATGGCCAGGAGTAAATTTGTTGATGGAGAGCTCCCTGGGGAGCTGCCGTCCCATCCGCCATCTTGTACCTCACTGATAATTGTGGAGTGATGACCCACTTTATTGTCTGCCCAATGTGTGAAATCGTCTTTCCCTATTCACCCAATTAAACCTTTCATCATTTTCAAACCCTCATCTTAGTCTTCTCTGCTCTAGTGGAAATAGTTCCAATATCTCAAGTCTCTCTTCATAATATAGTTACTCTGGCATCATCATTGGACAAAATAACTTCAGGTAGGATTTCCTGACCATCTGAAGGAATGACTTGAAGTTCTTAATAAGAATCTTGTATTAAACCAAGTACAGTGGCAGCGTGGATGGGAAATTGGCTAAAGGACAGAAAGCAGAGAGTAGTGGTGAACGTTTTTTCAGTCTGGAGGGAAGTGTAGATCTTAAGACCATTGCTAGCAGTGCAGCGGGATTGATATTAAGACCACTGCTCTTTTTGATGTATGTTAATGACCTGGAATATACAGGGCATAATTTCAAATTTTCAGAAATGTAATAAACAATGAGGAGGGTAGTAACATACCTCAGGATGACAAACAGACTGGTGAAATGGGCAGGCACATGGTATATGTAATTTAATGGAAAGAAGTGTGAAGTGATGGATTTTGGTAGCAAGAATGAGGAGAGGCTATATAAAATAAATGGTACAGTTTTAAAGGGAGAGCAGGAACAGAGACACCTGGGAGTGTATGTACACAAATATTTGAAAGTGGCAGGCCAAGTTGAGAAGGCTGTTTTTTTTAAAAAAAAGCATATCTGATCCTTGGCCTTATAAACAGAGACATAGATATAAAAGCAAGAAAGTTATGCTAGACCTTTATAAATCAGTGGTTGGGCCTCCGCTGCAGTATTGTGTTTATTTCTGGGCACCACATTTCAGAAAGGATGTCAAGGCCACAGAGAGGATGCAGAGATTTATTGGAGTGATATCAGGGCTGCGAGAATTCAGATATGTACAGAGACTGGAAAAGTTAGAATTGGTCTCCTGAGAGCAGAGCAGAGAACGTTAAAGGAAAATGTAATAGATGTGTTCAAAATCACGAATGGTTTTAGTAGAGTAAATAAGGAGCAAATGTTTCCAGTGACAGGAGGATCAGGAATCAGAGGACACAGATTTAAGGTAATTGGCAAAAGAACCAAAGGCGAATTGAGAATATTTTTTATGCAGTGTGTTATGATCTGAAATTCACTGCCTGAAAGGGAGGTGGAAGTAGATTTAATAACTTTCAAAAGGGAATTGAATAAATGCTTTAAGGGGACAATTTACAGGGCTATGGAGAAAGGGCAGGGGAGTGGGACTAATTGGATAGCTGTGTCAAACAGTCAGCACAGGCTCAATGGGCCCAATGGCCTGCTATGCTCTATCATTTTCTGATTCTATGATAGTTCTGAAGTTCCATCTCCCTCAGAGCCCCTCTAGTCACCCACACTAACCTTAAAAATTAGAGCTATACCATTCAGGGGTGATGTCAGGAAGCACTTCTTCACACAAAGGTTAGTGGAATTCTGGAACTGTCTCTCCAAAATGCTGTTGAGGGTCAATTGAAAATTTAAAAACTGAGATTGATAGATTTTTGTTAGGCAAAGAGTATTGAGGGATACGGAACCAAAGTGAGGAGATGGAGTTAAGATAGAGACCAGCCATGATATTGAACGGTGGATCAGGTTCGAGGGGCTGAGTGGCCTACTCCTATTCCTATTTTCGTAATGCTGATGTGACAGCTAAGGAGGAGCAGCTTAAAATGGTAACTGGAATGCTGACTCTCATATCTGCTCTCTTTCCTCTCAGGTGATTGACGAGAGCTTTGATGTGAAAGAAATGATTTTCAATGCAGAACGAGTCAGTGGAGGAGAGGATGACATGGTATGGACAGCGCCTCCCAGTGGGAAGGTTGGCTGTGAGATCTGATTCAGATAATGGGGTCGAGCTTTTCACCTTGCGATTCTTCAATTACTCATTTTTCTCACTGAATCCTGGTGTTTGGGAATATCTTGTGCTTTAAGAAGTAATTATGTCAGTACTAAAACAGCATACAACCTTGTCTCAAAGCATTCCTCTGGTTCTATACAAAAGAAATCGGATTAACATTGGATAAATTATTGGGGACTAAGTACCGATTCTGTTCATCCCACTCGCCCTTTTCTCAGAATTTTAACGGAATTTGCTTCTGCTCCCAATTATCTTTTAATTTTTAAAAGTTTGTATTAATTTATTTTTCCTCCAGCATATGGTTAAAAGCACTGTATCTATTTTAACAAATATTCGGTAGGGTTTGGAGGAGACTTCTCCCTGTGCTAAATATTTGTGTTTCTCCAGGATACTGATGGGACTCTGCGTGACAACTTCAGCTTAAGTAGCAGTGCACTTATTGGCCTGTTGGTGATCGCAGTTGCCGTAGCCACGGTAATCGTCATCAGCTTAGTGATGCTACGCAAGAGGCAGTATGGTACCATCAGCCACGGCATTGTAGAGGTGAGCATGATAGATGAGCTTTCAGTGTGCCTGTATCTGAATGTTTACAGTATTAGAATATGCTGTGGACAATATGGTTTCACCGTCTGTGCCACCCTCAATTTGTCACTTGCATTTGCTGCCACCACCAGTGACAGACGTGTAACCGCAGTGTTACACAGCTCATGATTTGTTTCCCAGACTCCACACAAGCTTGGGAAATGACATGTACTGTCACTGTCCAAGATGGTGTTGGTGGAAAATATTTGTATCTAGCCAGTGTCACAGCTCACAGAAACTTGGGGGAGATTCAACATCCAACATCCCATCTCCCAGCAAAAAAACACAGCTTGGATATGGGGCTTACAACACTGTGTATGACTGTTCTCTGAGCCCCATACTGCCTTCTGGGGGTATCATCAGATTCACTTGAACTGAGCATTCTCAAAGTCGGTGTCAGGAGAAAGCACTGAATTAATATTGCACGGTTCTATCTTTGGATGTTATTTATACATCATTTCAGTTGTTTTGCAGTCATTGTGGTGAGTAACATTCCCTCACACTGGCACCCACTGGGGAATGGAACATTCCCTCACACTGGCACCCACTGGGGAATGGAACATTCCCTCACACTGGCACCCACTGGGGAATGGAACATTCCCTCACACTGGCACCCACTGGGGAATGGAACATTCCCTCACACTGGCACCCACTGGGGAATGGAACATTCCCTCACACTGGCACCCACTGGGGAATGGAACATTCCCTCACATTGGGAGCATCAATACATAGCAAGAAAAGCAGTGGCCCTAGTACCGACCCCTGCACCATCCTCCAGTCTGAAAAACAACCGTTCACCACTACTGTGTCCTGTCACTTGTCAATTTCCTATCCATGCTGCCACTGTCCCTTTTTATTCCATGGGCTTCATCTATGCTGGCGAGCCTGTTATGTGGCACTTTATCAAACACCTTTTGGAAGTCTCTGTATGTCACATCAACCTTGCATAAGAATATAAGAAATAGGAGTAGGCCATACAGCCCCTCGAGCCTGCTCCGCCATTTAATACGATCATGGACTCGTGTCCAGTTCCCCGCCCGCTCTCCATAACCCCTTATCCCCTTATCGTTTAAGAAACTGTCTGTCTCTGTCTTAAATTTATTCAATGTCCCAGTTTCCACAGCTTTGAGGCAGCGAATTCCACAGATCCACAACCCTCAGAAGAAATTTCTCCTCATCTCAGTTTTAAATGGGCGGCCCCTTATTCCAAGATTATGCCCCCGAGTTCTGGTCTCCCCATCAGTGGAAACATCCTCTCTGCATCCCCCTTGTCAAGCCCCTTCATAATCTTATACATTTCGATAAGATTACCTCTCATTCTTCTGAATTCCAATGAGTAGAGGCCCAACCTACTCAACCTTTCCTCATAAGTCAACCCACTCATCTGAACCTTCTTGTGAACCTTCTCTGAACTGCCTCCAAAGCAAGTATATCGTTTCGTAAATATGGAAACCAAAACTGCACGCAGTATTCCAGGTGTGGCCTCACCAATACCCTGTACCACTGTAGCAAGACTTCCCTGCTTTTATACTCCATCCCCTTTGCAATAAAGGCCAAGATACCATTGGCCTTCCTGATCACTTGCTGTACCTGCACACTAATCTTTTGTGTTTCATGCACAAGCACCCCCAGGTCCCACTGTACTGCAGCACTTTGCAATCTTTCTCCATTTAAATAATAACTTGTTCTTTGATTTTTTTTTCTGCCAAAGTGCATGACCTCACACTTCTGTTACCTCATCAAAAAAACTCATCAAGTTAGTTAAACACTATGTGCCTTTAATAAATCTGTGCTGGCTTTCCTTAATTAATCTACACTTATCCAAGTGACTTAATTTTGTCCCGGATTATCGTTTCTAAAAGCTTTCCCGCTACCGAGGTTCGACTAACTGGCCTGTAGTTTCTGGGTTTATCCTTGCACCCTTTTTTGAACAAGGGTGTAACATTTGCAATTTTCCTCTGTTCCTCTGGCACCAGTCCAGTATCGAAGGAGGATTTAAAGATTATGGCCAGTACCTCTGCAATTTCCACCTTGACTTCCCTCAGCATCCGAGCATGCATCCCATCCAGTCCTGGTAACTTATCTCACAGCCTTTCTTAGTACCTCCTTTTTATCAATGTTTATCCCATCCAGTATCTCAACCAGCTCCTCTTTCACTATGACTTTGGCAGCATCTTCCTTGGTAAAGACAAATGCCAAGTATTCATTTAGTACCTCAGCCATGCCCTCTCCCTCCACGCATAGCTCTTCATTTTGGTCCCTAATCAGCCCCACCTCTCATTACCCGTTACTATTTATATGCCTACAGAAGATGTTTGGATTCCCTTTTATTTTAGCCAGTCTGTTCTCATACTCTGCCCCTCTTATTTGTTTTTTCACTTCCCCTCTGAACTTTCTATATTCAGCCAAGTTCTCAACCTGACAACTGTCATACGCCCTCTTCTCCTGCTTCACCTTACTCTCTATCACTTTCGTCATCCAGGGAGCGTGGCTACTTTGCCCTACCTTTCCCCCTCGGGGAATGTACCTCGTCTGTACCCGAACCATCTCCTCAGCCCATTATTTGATTACAGTTTTGCCTGCCAATCTTTGATTGCAATTTACCCGGGCCAGATCCATTCTCAAGCCACTGAAATTGGCCTTTCTCCAATTAAGTATTTTTACTCTGGATTGCTCCCTGTTCTTTTCCACAGCTAATCTAAACTTATGATACTATGATCACTGTTCCCTAAATGTTCCCCTACTGACACTTGCTCCACTTGACCGACCTCATTCCCCAGAACCACATCCAGCAATGCCTCCTCCCTTGCGGGCCGGAAACGTGCTGGTCAAAAAAGTTATTTTGAACACTTCAGAAATTCTTTCCTCTCTGCCCTTTACACTACTACTATCCCAATCTATATTAGGATAGTTAAAATCTCCCATTATCCCGAATCTAGAATTGTCCTCGACTCCAGGGGACTGCCTAAGAAGAGAAGAATCTATAGTTGCATCTCTCTGTAATTTTCCTACACATTTGCTCCTCTATATCCTTCTCTTTAGTTGGTGGCCTGCAGAATACTCCTAGTATTGTAATGGCACCTCTATTGTTTCTTAACTCTACCAAATAGATTCTGTCCTTGACCCCTCCAGGACATGTTCTATCTCCAGCACTGTAATCGTCTCCTTAATCAAAACTGCCACCCCACCTCCTTTCTTTCCATCCCTGTCTTTCTGGAACACCTTGTATCTAGGAATATTTAGTACCCAATCCTGCACTTTTTTGAGCCAGGTCTCCGTTATCGCCACAGCAAAATTTTCCCATGTGGCTATTTGCGCCTGCAGCTCACCAACCTTATTTACCATACGTTGTACTGTAAAACTATCTTAGACCACCTTGTATTCTCTCTTAGTCTAACCTGGCATAATACCATACCATTTTTTCACCTAGTGCTATCTGTCTCTCCCAATCCTGTGTGTACCTTGTTTATCCTTTCTAATGCTACATTCTGGTACCCATCCCCCTGCCAAATTATTTTAAAGCCTTCTCAATAGCACGAGCAAACCCTCCCGTGAGGATATTGGTCCCGGTTCTTTTTTCTAGCTCCTTAAAATCTGCCTGCAGGATCTCATCCCTCTTTCTACTTGTGGACCATGACCTCTGGCTGTTCACCCTTTCGCCACCGCCCGCCCTAGAATGTTGTACAGCCACTCAGTGACATCTTGGTACCAGGGAGCCAACATACCATCCTGGAATCAGGTCTGTGGCCATCGAAATGCCTGTCTGTTCCCCTAATTATTCAATCCACTATCACTATTGCTTACCCGATCTTCCTCCTCTCCCCTTGTACAGCTGAGCCACCGCGGTGCCATGGACTTGGCTCTGGCTGTACTTGCAAGAGGAACCATCGCCCTCACCAGTATTCAGTACTAAATACAGATTAGAGAGTGAGGTTCACTTGGGACTCCTGTACTTGCTGTCAAGTCCTCCTTGTCTATCTAATGGTCACCCATTTCCTTTCAGCGTGTACACTCTTAACACTGCGGGGTAGCCATATCTTGAAATGTGCTATCCACATAGCACTCAGCCTCACGATTGCACTGAAGTGACACCAGTTGCTGCTCAAACTTGAAATCCGGAGCTTGAGCTCCTCCAGCTGAAGACCCGTCCCGCACATGTGGTTGTCCAGGACACGAGAAGCGTCCTGGAATTCCTACATGGCACAAGATGTGCATTTCACGGGACTGAAGTGCACTGCCATGCCTCTATTTAATAGACTATTAACTAACTATCAGAAATAAACTCAAGACTTAAGAAAAACAACCACCAGCTACTCACCAATTAATTCCTTCTCTTGTACTGAAGAAACTTTAGGTTTTTTTTTTAAACCGTGCTTCCTGACTCTTGCGCTCCCTGCGGGCTCTGGGCTCTCGGGGATACTTTTATCTCCAGCTGCTCCTCTCGTTCCTATTAACTTAGTCCTTGGGTTCTGTGGTCCCAATTCTCCTTTTTAGTTAGACATCTCAACTGCTGAATTCATGCTCTCTCCAAATTCTTCCAGTCCGATTGCCTTCACCCTGCTCTCTCTCCAAGCTCTGTGCTCAAGCTCTCAAGTGATCAACTCGGGTGATTAATTCTGTGTCAGATCCAGGAGCACAAAAAATCTAGGCAGACCACTCCAGTGCAGTACTGAGGGAGCACTGCACTGTCGGAGGTGCCGTCTTATGGATGAGACGGTAAACCGTCTGTCTTAAGCAGGCCCCGTCTGCGCACTCAGGTGGACATAAAAGATCCCACGGCATTATTTCGAAGAACAGCAAAGGGGTTATCCATGGTGTCGTGGCCAATATTTATCCCTCAATTATCAACATAACGTAACAAAAACAGATTATCTGGTCATTATCACCTGGCTGTTTGTGGGAGCTTGCTTGTGTGCATATTGGCTGGCCTGTTTTTACAACAGTGACTACACTCCAAAAGTACTTCATTGGCTGTAAAGCGCTTTGAGATGTCCGTTGTTCATGAAAGGCACTATATAAATGCAAGACTGTCTTTTCTTTGATGGCATCATTCAATTGGACAGATATATGCAATGAGCTATAATGGTCCAAGAATTAATTTGACAAGTACAAGTTTCTCATTCGGTGTAAAACTCCCTTGATTTTCCCAGGGGCTAAATCAAAATAATGAAGCACTTTGATCTTATATCAAAAGGTTTCAAGGTCTTTCCCGTGCTTTTCTTTCATCAAGCATGACCCATTCATTGGTGAGTTGGCATGTAACCTTGACACACTCTATGTTCATCTGGCACCAGTTCTTTAATTAGGATTCCAACTTAATAAAGCCCCCTAAATTGCTGGTGCCAGTATGAGAGAGTCTTTTGTTAGCTGTGCCAGAATTCATTTATTAACTCTTTGGGTTTTCCTAGAATTCAGCAGTATGTTTTAGAAGGGCACTTTTCCCTACAGTACTGTAAAACAAAACTCTTTGGTTTTACAGGTTGATCCCATGTTGACCCCAGAGGAGCGCCACCTGAACAAGATGCAAAACCATGGGTATGAAAACCCAACCTACAAGTATCTGGAGCAGATGCAAATCTAACACCAGATGCTAAATTGGGCCAAATATGGCATATTCAGCCTATCTTCCAACTACTGATCTGTAACATTAGAGGTCTCCATTTCACATACACAATTCAGAGTGTAAAACACTTTACTACTGTAGATTGTAAGATTCCCATTCTTTTAAATGGGCTTGAAATGTAATACACTATATATGATGTATAATCTTAAGAAAATCTATTATCTGATGAGAACTATGATATAGTTGTTTCCTTTTTAAAATTATTTTAAATCAGTTTTATTTTGTGTGTCACAAAGATCTATAAATAGAGGCTGTAGATTTCTACCTAATGGAGCACCGTGTATGAAGGAGATTTGTACTGATTTATCTCATGGAACCTGCAGGATTTTCTGCTGTAAACTACATTTAAATGGTTAACACTGTGATCGGCAGCTGAAACCGGAAGGTGATGATTCCATTTCTCATTGTGAGTCTGTGTGTTTGTAAATTCACGTCGCAGTCTTTGCATTTACTGAGGTTCTGGAAACCTGTGGCTCGTTTCCCCTGCACAGTCCTTTTTTGTCCTGTCAGACTATGCACATTTTTCAGTTGTATTATTGTGGTAGCTTTAATCTGCAGGGCTACTGAGTGCAAACTCATCAATAAAAACTACTTCCAGAAAAGTGTGTCCCTTTATCGTATCTTCTCACCTCAGTCCTTGACTGGTTCTGCTGCAGCAGTTTTGGGGGACGGACCTGTACAATCGCTTGGCTTGATAACAAGAGGAGGTTCACTTCCCAACTGTGGAGAGGGGGCCTGGACTGGGCTGGGATTGTACACTGGATAAGATAGCTCTGATGTGTGTTTGGTCATAGTGTGATTTCAAGGAATTCCATTACAGCAGGGATTGAGCACTACAATCTGCACAGGAGAGGACAGGTGCACAGTAAAGGTGACCACTCTGGGAGATGAGCTTTCTGTAAGTTTGCCATGAGTATTAATCAACACAGGAGCACCATGTCAGATTGTGAAGGAAGAGAAGCCTCGTGGTGTGATGGTGCAGTTGCAGCTATGATGTTGGGGTGGAGTCAGTTTCTAATTTGGCTGCAGTCTGGATTTACTGAGTGTAAACTAAGCAGAAGTTCTTAAACAAGGAGCACAGATGGACAAAGTCCGCCAGCGGTTTAAGTAATTTTCTTTCCAGAGCTGTGGGAAGCACGAAGTGTTGGGTGTAGACTGATCACTGCGAAGTGCTGTGTGCGTTCAGTGCTGCTTGCATTGTCACTCTCCTGATTTGGTTTCTTGCCAGTTATGGAAACTAATTTACCCAACTCTCGGAGCACAGCATTGCACAATGAACGCTACTTTGTAAAATAAAATAGGTCCGCATAAATGATTTGGCTTTAGTTGGAAGTGTCACAGTTCTGGAGTACATGACTGATAATGTGGCAGAAATGTGCCTCTCCCTGTCCTTGCAGGTTGAAATGTCTGGGTTTCTGCATTGCAGTCTTTTGATGCTTGTTTCGTTCATGGTGCATGAATGCAAAGCTTCTGTGCTCCTTGACTCATCTGAGAAGCTCTAATTGATTCCTTAACTCTGAATTCTGCCACCTCTCATGGTATTCGAAATCTATCAAAGAACGATTCAGATATTGGGCCAGAAGTTGCTGCAGTGGTGGATTTGTCAGTGAATGACGGTTGGCAGCGAAATTGGACTTTTCTGCTCACTGTTGCCATCATTATATATTTACGTCACGGATTGCTGGAATGTCGTAATGTCCCCGTGAGGTCAATGTCTCATCTGGGACCTTGCAAAGGCCTGGTCCAATGGTCTATCTCCTTTACCAATAAAAGAAAGGGAAAGAGAATGAAAGATGGAGAAGGAAATAGGATGAATTGGAGTGAAATGAAATAGAGACTGAAAGAGGAATAAAGAGAGCTAAAGAAAGAGTGAATTGAGAGAGAACAGACAAAGGAAAGTTTTAAAAAAAAAAACAAGAGCACATTGTAACCCAGTAGTGTTTGGGAATTGCTGCACTGGTCCTTGAAGTTGAGTGAATGGCAGGGTGTGCACAATTTACTAACATTCTTGATCCATGAAGTAAAGAACCACCCGCCCCGTCCATTATGAACACTGACAGTGGCAATCAAACTCTCAATGATTCTGTAATAGACCTAGAAATGACAAGGAAACCCCCCCAATGGTGGAGCTCTTTGCGAACCATAGGTTCAAGCATGCTGCACTCACCACCTCATGTCTCAAATTACTCGTATACTGTGTCCCAAGATGTTTTCTGAAAGAAATCTGTGTGTGGAAACAGCTATGCACCCTGAAAATTATTGCCTTCTGTCACGAACAGGCGTGTGGATGATCAGACTGGCACAAAAATACTGCTAAGACAGATAAGAGATTAAAAAACTTCCCTACCTGTTAGATCGAGACATGGCTTCATTGGTCCCTTTTTGGACCTCCAGGGTTGAGCGTACATGAGGACCGCAAATCACATTATTAGGGTCCTCTATGACATTAGTTACCAGTCCTAAATGGCTGTGGTGGGAAAAATTCGTAACCGTGTTGTAAATTTCATGGTCACCATTAAGTTCACCGTAGAACCTCAGGACGAGAACAAACTGAGCTTTGGTAAGGCCGATGGTGTGGTACAAATCAAATTTTGCAAATTAATAATGGCGTTAATGAATCATTCCAATGGCGTGACCACCCAGCAATTACTGGCCCATTAAGAACCAAGTTAAAGGACTCGGTGTTGGGGATTCGCAGTGCCTGTGATTTGGGATGGCTAGTTATTTTCCATCAGTTAAACCCCTCCACAATGTGGGCCTCCGTTCCAAGTTATCTATTCCATCTTCTCGATTCAAACCCTGTGCCACTCCACACAAAGCTTTCAGCTACTTATTTGTTCTATTCCTGGTGCTTAGTGAGTATGTTGAAGGCTCTGGGGTCTGCTTGTCATCGTGCCAACCCTTTCTCGTGAATGTTGTGCTGGGATCTTGAAATGGCATTTCTGAAATGGCATGACTATTTCCAATTTCTAATCACATTACAGCATCTGATGAGCATTAAACTTGCTCATTGTGTTCAGATACTGCAGCATTTGTAACATAGGGAAGCATTCCAGCCACATTGCAAAGGAGAAAAAGACCAGTCAACCATTATAGGAGGAGGGGTTGTGTCTAACGGTGACAAAGGTGTGCAGGGGTTTCAGCAGCAATGGCGATTAGATTGGAGCAGAGGTACAAAACTTTGCAGAGTTGGAAGTAAGCGGTCTTAGTCATGGTTAGAACATGTAGTTTGAATCCGTGTTACACACTGCTGTGGAGAAGGTTGTTCAGATGGACCAAGTCAAGCACTGCAGGCAGGTTGCAGTCACCAAGTCGCTTGTGACTTTGGCCAGGGCAGTCTCAAACTGGATTGAATGAATTCAAACATGGCTGTGGAACAGATAAGTATGCATCTAGGTGGCACCGACACATTCAAGGGCCTTGGACAAGAAAGGGAGGAGGTGAGAGATAAAAACAGGTCAATCACCATTTTGATAGCAACAGATGGATTAATATTTGAGGTGTGGACTCCATCAAAACTGAAAAAAGTTACAGATGAAGAAGATTTAAGAACAGCACAACAGGAAGGGACAGGTACAACATTTATATCATGTCTTTAACCTAGGAAAACGTCCCATGGTGCTTCAGAGAGTCGTAATAAGACAAAAATTGACACCAAACCAAAGGAGATATTCGGACAGTTACCTAAATGCTTGGCCAAAGATATAAGTATTAAGATGGGTCTTGCAAGAGGGGGATGGAATGCCGGAGCTTTCAGCAGTGAAGCGCTGATGGCCCCTCGCAATTTGAAACTTCAATATGGCAGCTATAGCAGCAGTCATGGGAGTTAGTCCAACTCTCTCTTATGTGGCCCTATAGTTGCCATGTGTTCCCTGCGGGACTGCAGTTGTGTTCAATGGTCATGCATGACCAAATTAATAAGCGTGGAACCAAGCAAGGGCCGTCCCACTGGACATTGGAGGAGTATGGTGTAGTCAGTTGTGTTAAAGGCTGCAGACAGCTCGAAAAGGATGAGGGAGGATGGTTCACAACGATGTCACAGTCACATAGGATGTCATTCCTGACTTTGGTAAGAGCCATTTCAACACTGCAGCAGGGGCCGAAAACTAATTGGAGAGGGTTCAAGCATGCAGTTGCGAGAATGTTGGCCATCGATCTAGGAAGTGACGAGTCGTTCAAGGGCATAACCACAACCCTACCCCTACACACAAACATACTCACACCTACACTATCACACACCCACTCTACACACAGCCTCACACACCCCCTACTCACAGTCGCTCACATCACCCCTGCACAGTCTCACACATCTACACACTGACCCCTCCACCCGAAGCACCAATCCATCCCTGTGCCTCCCCAGACACAGACAGGCCTATTCCAAATTGCTAGCATCTTCTGCTGTACTGAAGTAAAGTCATTATCGAGGCCAGAGAGCTGCAACGTGCCTCATAAAAAGGTTCGAATGCTGCTCCTTGAGCTGAGTTCAAAGTCACAGGGGTCAGCTGGGATGCGAATTGAAGTGGCAAGCGATAATGAGGGTAGGGTCACACTTATAGATCGGAGCTCACGTTTCTGGATGAAGTGGAGGTGTATTTGCAATGGGTCCTCCAGTGCGCACTGAGCAGCGAATGCGGGTTGCTGAGTATGGGGTAATATTGGTAAATTGCTATGAAACGGAAGGTGTGAGAGGGACAGGTGTCGAGGAAGGAGAGCAGGTGGTCGGCCTTTAATGGAAACGTGTGCCAGGATGTCGCAGAGGGAATGGTCTCAGTGAGGAAGAGAGGGAAGGAAAGTACATTTGGTGGTGGGACTTGTTGCATGGTGGAAAATGAACTGGTGAAAATGAGGGCGAGAGTGGGCTAATTATGGTGGTGTAAGGGGTTCTCGGGGAGTGTTGTGCCTTGGGTGTCTCTCTCTGGGCTTCTGTCCTCACAGCTTATGCCTGGCCTGTGAGGTACCCTGAGTGCTGCAAGAGCACCCCTGGAGAGACTGTCCACAACTTCTAAAGGGGGTTTTTGAGACTCGTGCGCCCCACAGCTTATGCCTAGCCTGTGAGGCACCTGAGAGTGTCAAACACTCCTAACCCCTTCTTCCCTAGCCTGTAACACACAGTTGAGCGTTTGAGGCGCTCCTCGCCTCAGAGTATAATTAGCCCACTCTCGCCCTCATCTTCACCAGATCATTTTCCACCATGCAACAAGTCCCACCACCAAACGTACTTTCCTTCCTTCTCCTCTTCACTTTGAGACCATTCCCTCTGCAACATCCTGGCACACGTTTCCATTCAAGGCCGACCCCTGCTCTCCTTACTCAACCTAGTGAATCAGAGACGATTCACGAGGCTGATTCCGGAGATGAGGGGGTTACCTTATGATGATAGATTGAGTAGACTGGGTCTTTACTTGTTGGAGTTCAGAAGGATGAGGGGTGATCTTATAGAAACATGAAAGGGATAGACAAGATAGAGGCAGAGAGGTTGTTTCCACTGGTAGGGGAGACTAGAACTAGGGGGCACAGCCTCAAAATACGGGGGAGCCAATTTAAAACCGAGTTGAGAAGGAATTTCTTCTCGCAGAGGGTTGTGAATCTGTGGAATTCTCTGCCCAAGGAAGCAGTTGAGGCTAGCTCATTGAATGTATTCAAGTCACAGATAGATAGATTTTTAACCAATAAGGGAATTAAGGGTTACGGGGAGAGGGCGGGTAAGTGGAGCTGAGTCCATGGCCAGATCAGCCATGATCTTATTGAATGGCGGAGCAGGCTCGAGGGGCTAGATGGCCTACTCCTGTTCCGAATTCTTATGTTCTTAGCTTCCCTTACACTGTTCTGACATAAGACTCACCATCAGGAGATGTAATACAATAGAACTGAGACAAGGTGATTCCATGAGGAACTTAGGCTTCCAATTTATTTGACAAGGTGTATCTCAACAAACAGCAATACACCAAGAAAACAATCCCCCTAAATCCCACTAAACGGACACAACGAAAATCTTTACACAAGTTTAGCAGTACAATGCCCAACCTCCCACCTATCCTGGCGTAACTGAGTTGGGAGTTCCAGGGACCAGAGGTTATACTCACTACTGTGCCTTCTGCAGTCTGGTGGTTTGTTTCTTCTATCTTTGGTGTCTTCAGACACTGGTTTTCCTTCAATGTCGAGAGGGTTGTTGGATCACGAGAGCAGGGAACCACACACAATGTGTCATTTATAGCCAGATTATCCAGTCCGCCTCTCCTGCTGAAATCGATCCTTCCCATTGGTGGGCTTTGTGATTTTGAAAAATGCAGCAGTTTTAGATTATTGTGGGGTTTTTTCCACTGATGTTAACCTACTCAAGGTTGAGTGGGCGTTGATTGCGTTGGCCTCCTGTAGCCATTGTGTAGGCCCTTGGATTGTTTTGGGTTCCCTAGTTTTCTGAAGGTCTGCATAATTTCCTTCCATAGTGTAAACATGGGGAAGACAATAGCCCTATAATGGCGATGGGTCAGTCCCACAGTTTTCAAGCAAGTGCTCTCCCATTGGCTTGAAAGCCCCATGCTTCGGGCTGGTTCTGTCCCACCATTGGCCCTCTGGTGTCTTCCCCCGTCCAATCACTGCTCTGCCAAGGTCAAACCGTCTCGGTTTCAATTCACATCGCAGCACAAACAGATCCCACAGCCCTTTTCCTTCTGGGTAAAATAAGGGGTTTTTCGACCTCCCCGACAGTGGTGGTGGGGGTGGTTGAGAGCAGAAGCTCGGGAATTTGGCTGAACGTGGTCGAGGGTCCTATCTACCAAGGCGGGGAATAATCCTTGGTTGAAGAAAAGGGCTGTTTTTAAGGGATGGTTGGAGATTGGACAATAGTTGGAGAGGGACAGACAGTTTAAGCATAGGCTTTTTGAGGAGAATAGCAATGGTGATTTAGAATTGAAGAGAGGCAGTGCCTGAACACGGTCAGTAATTAACACTTTTGGCTACTTGGACCAGGAACATAGATGAAAGGGCAAGGGCAAGGGTAGGTGAATCTCATGAGCTGAGTTTGGAAAGGGAGGGACAGGGAGAGGTGGGAGGGAGGCTGCAAAGTGAAAGAAGGGTTGGGATTGAGATAAAATGGAAGGATGGAAAGGTGCATTGACAAGTGGCAGCTATGCTGGTAGTCTCAGTCTTTGAGCAAAAGTAACCCATGAGCTCCTTGTCCCTGGTCCTGGAGGTGATGGTGGTAGACAGTTTGTGAAGGAGAAATGCCCAGATGATTGTGAAGCAGTCAGGATTGGAGCAAGAGATGGAAGTCTGGTAACACTTGATGTGCTCCAGTCAAGTTTGGCAGTGAAGCAAGCCTGATGGTTGTGCAGCAGGTGTGCTCAAGTCTGCGGATTTTGAAGTACAAAGCTGGAAGGTGTAGCATGGGGAACAACAGGCGGGAGATGAGGGCTTCAAAAGCAGAAATGAGGGAGGTGTTTAGCAGGTCAACAGGAGTAGCAGTGTCAGGACACAGGGCCAGAGATGGGGTAGTGGAGAATTTTTTCCAGAGGTAAAGTTCAGTGGAGTGGGGTTGGAGATAGGCAGATTGGGTTGTAAGGGCGATTCGGAAGTTATCAGATAATTCTATCAATGATCAAGACCTCGAGATTGGTGAATTAGTGGGGGTTCCTATTGGGTCGACGGAGGATTTGATGTGAAAGGCGAGGTTAAGGAAGGTCAGAGAAGAGGGAGCAACAGAAATGAAGGTGGATACTGAAGTCACCGAGAATGAATGATTACTTACTACACAGATTGAAGCCCCCAACAGTACCGGCAGCAGAGGAACACAGAGGCAGCGCGGGACTGAGGAGCGGCGGATCCCCAGAAATTCGAGCTAAGTGTTTCATTTATTATTTTACCTATTCACACCCTAGGTTAAATTAACAAACCGACCGATGATCGACCTTAGATAAACATACTGAGCAGTGAGAAAGTGGGGCAGCTTGGAGAGACCTGTTGAGTATTTGAAAGGGGTGTCAGAGTATCAGTGAAAGAATAAAAGGTCAGTGTTTCATTTACTTATACTTCTCATATTTAAATACACGAGATAAGGTGTTACTAAACTATTATATATATATAAAACATAAGTAGCTAGAAGGTAAAGTAAGTAGATAGAAGATAACAGTACTATGATGGGACAGCCGAGACCTGTTGCCTGCACAGGACGCTGCATATGCAGAAAGTGCCCCTGGCTGCTGAAACTCCAGCTCTGGGTCTCTGAACGCGAGGACCGGCTGGAGTGACTGCAGGGCATACAACAGGCTGCAGGTTTCCCAGATCGCACGTTCGAGGTGGTCACCCCGCCGCCACAGAGAGTGGGTTCCCATCGGCAGGGTAGGAACAAGAGGCAGGCAGTGCAGGAATCCTCAGGGAATGTGGCACTCACAGACCGATTTTTAGTACTGACAATACCGCGGGAAATCCAGTCTCGAGCTAACCCACGGCAGGCATAGCAAAGTGCAGAAATCCAGTGGTCATACAGGATTCATTGTCGGGGATAGACGGACTTTTTTGCAATCACTGACGTGAGTCTCGCATGGTCTGTTACCTCACTTGTGCCAGGGTAAGGGACATCACCTGAGAGGGTGCAGAACATTCTTCGAGGCAGTGGGAACAGCCAAAAGTGGTGGTCCATGTGGGGACCAATTGACATTTGTATGAAAGGGGTTGAGGTCCGACAAAGTTTCAGGAGTTTGGGAAGTAATGAAAGCAGCACTTCAAGGATGGCAATCTCTGGATTACTCACAGTGCCAGACGATAGTGAGTGTAGGAACAGCAAGATAAGGCAGGTTAATGCGTGGCTGGAGGAATGATACAGGAGAGGGGGCTTCAGATTCCTATTTCTCCCAATCCTTCACGACTTATCTGCAGCCTTTGACACGGTTCACCACTCCACTCGTCTCCAATACCTCTCCAGCACCGTCTCCATCATCGCCTGCTTCCATTCTTATCTATCTAATCATAGCCAGAGAATCACCTGCAATGGCTTCTCTTCCCACCTCCGCATCATTACCTCTGGTGTCCCCCAAGGATATATCCTTGGTCCCCTCCTATTTCTCATCTATATGCTGCCTCTTGGTATCATCCAAAAACATAGCGTCATTTTCCACATGTACACTGATGACACCCAGCTCTACCTCACCACCACTTCTCTCAACCCCACCAGGGTCTCTAAATTGTCAGACTGCTTGTCCAGCATCCAGTTCTGGATGAGCAGAAATTTTCTCCAATTAAATATTGGGAAGACCGAAGCCATTGTTTTCAGTCCCCACCACAAACTCCGTTCCCTAGCCACTGACTTCATCCCTCTCCTAACATTTGTCTGAGGCTGAAACACACTTCACAACCTTGGTGTCCTAGTGACCCTGAAATGAACTTCCGACCACATATCCCATATCTGTGGCATAACGAAGGCCGCCTATTTCCACCTCTGTAACATTGCCCATCTCCATCCTTGCCTCAGCTCATTCGCTGCTGAAACCCTCATCCATGCCTTTGTTACCTCTGAACTTGACTATTGCAACGCACTCCTGGCTGGCCTCCCATGCTTTTCCGTACATAAACTTGAGGTCATCCTAAACTCGGCTGCTCGTGTCCTAACTTGCACCGTCCCATTGACCCATCACCCCTGTGCTTGCTGACCTACATTGGCTCCCAGTTAAGCAACGCTTCAATTTCAAAATTCTCATCGTTGTTTTCAAATCCGTCCATGGCCTTGCCCCTCCCTATCTCTGAAATCTCCTCCAGCTCCACAACCACACCATCCCGCTTCCCCCCCGAGATATCTGTGCGTCTCTTGAGCATCCCTGATTATAATCACTCAACCATTGGTAGCCGTACCTTCTGTTGCCTCGGCCCTAAGCTCTGGAATTCCCTACTTAAACCTCTACCCCTCCTCCTTTTAAGATGCTCCTTAAAGCCTACCTCTTAGACCAAACTTTTGGTAATCTGCCCGAATTTCTTCTTATATGGTTCAGTGTTAATTTTTTTGACTTATAATACTATAGTGAAACACCTTGGGACGTTTTACTGTGTTAAAGGTGCTATATAAATACACGTTTTTGTTGTTGAATGACCTGTACAATATGAATGGGTTGCAACTGAACAGGGCTGGGACCAGTGTCCTCGCTTGGAGGTTAACTAGTGCTGTGGGACCGGTTTAAATTAATTTTTCAGGGGGAGGGGAACCAGGATGAAGCATCAGAGGAGATCAAGATCCACAGAGGATTGGGAGAGGCAAACAGCATTAGAATAAAGAGTAGTCTAGACATTGTCGGGATCAGACAGTGGAGCAATGTAAGGCAGGCTTACTGTGAAAAAGGTTGATGAGCTGCAGGCACAAGCTGCCACATGGGGTTGTGATACTGTGGCAATAATGGGCAGGAATGGGAACGTAACTTTCCTGGCTACAATGTATTCAGGAGAAATAGGGAAACCAAACAAAGGAGTGGGCAGCAGTATTGATCAAAGATACTTTTACAGCCCTGGAAAGGACTGATGTGCTTGAGGGCTCAAAGACACAATCTATTTGGGTAGAGCTACAGATCAATGAGGAGCTAGTACGCAGCTGGGTGTGGGAAGGAGATGGAGGAGCAAATTTTCAGGCAAATTACAGAAAAAGAATGAAATAAAGACTTGGATTTATATAGCATCTTTCACGACCACCGGACGTCTCAAAGCTCTTTACAGCCAATTAAGTACCTCTCATTCTGCTAAACTCCAATGAGTACAAGTCCAATCAGCTCAACCTTTCTTCATAAGACAACCCCTTCATCCCAGGAATCAACCTAGTGAACCTTCTCTGAACTGCCTCCAATGCAAGTATATCCCTCCTTAAATAAGGAGACCAAAACTGTATGTAGTACTCCAGGTGTGGTTTCGCCTGTTGTAGCAGGGCTTCCCTACTTTTATACTCCATCCCCCTTGCAATAAAAGCCAACATTCCATTTGCCTTCCTAATTACTTGCTGTCCCTGCTGTTGTGTATGCATGCCTGTTTACTGTGTGATGTCTGTAACACTGTTATGCAACACTGAATGTTCCCTTACCTCTACACCAGAGGGTGCTGCTTCTGGAGACCCAAGGGTTACCTGCACACTGCAGGTAACCTAGTATAAAAAGGAGCTCACAGCTTGTGGTCCTCACTCGAGGAACTGCAAATAAAGGACTACAGGTCTACACAGTTTAAGTATCATACCCTGCCTCATGGAGTCATTACTAAAGGTGCCTACATACACTACAACTGGCGACGAGAATACGAGATCACGAACCACACGTTCAGCTTGTAGAATCTCAGCATCTTTCAGCAATTTACCGATGGGGAAGATTGGGACACCTGAAGGAGACTGGCTGCACCGTGCGACTTTGGCGACCACCTAAATGAAGCACTAAGGGACTCTAAACCGATGAGAGCAGGGCACCGCATGGATACTTCTAAGGGTAAAAACACTACCCCGAGTCCCGCAACCTTGGGTCCGCCACATAGGGCAAACTGGATGGCCCCCTGCTGGCGCTGTGGAAGAAACCACAGGGCACAACAGTGCTGCTACATAGACTATGTATGTAAAGAAAAAGGGCACCTTCAAAGGATGTGCAGAAAAAGCTGTACTCACCGCGTCTCTGATGAGTTGGCTGATCACCGGGGCTTCAACACAGATGAAGATGAAGTTGCTCAACCCCTGGGAGAAGAGTATGGAACTCATACCTGCTCCACCAAAAGTTCTCCGTGGGCGATGAAAGTAGATGTCGATGGAGTCCCAGTTTCTATGGAGAGCGACACAGGGGCGAGCCAGTCTGCGATGAGCCAAGCGACCTTTGAAGAACTTTGGATGAATCCCGCCAATTGACCACAACGGCATCCTGTCCAAGCGAAGCTGCTCCCCGGCCTCCGGGCTCCGGCAATCGACCTCGAACATGGCTCCATTGCTACATCCCGAGGTTCCACTGTCCAGCTTGACTCCACAGCACCCCGGCGAAATCTCCAGGACTGAGGATCAAAACTCCACTTTCCGGGTTGAGGCAGCATTCCAAGAGGTGAACATCAGCGAAAGAAATGGAATCCTGACGTCCAGGGTCGAACCTGTGGAAGAAAAGAGCACCACAGCCTACCTGGAGGAGAGCCAGAAGATGGCGGCCGCACCACGAGGAGCAGGACCTAAAATCAAAATGGCCACGGCCATACCACGAGGGGCAGCATTGGAGGAGCATCACGTGACACCGAGCGGCCAATCGGATTTGAAGGCTCCCTCAAAGGAGACCGGTAACGAAAGAAATTTAAAGGGGAAGTTTCAACTATTTGAGTACAAGGACTTTAAAGCTAAAGATGCAATTAAAGGGTGCAAGGATGAAAATGTATGCAATGTAACAATGAATTGTGATGCTGGTTTAACTATTGTGACTAATGAGATGAATACAGGTGTCAGTAAGGTTAAGAAGAAATGTATTATGCTTAACAATAATGATAGAGAATGTGAAATGCCTAATGTAACCATGTCTGTTGAAATCAGGACACCCAAAAGTGATGCAAATGATAGAATGTACAATGTAGGCTCGAATATGTGTGATCAGAGCCAAGGTATCATGTATACCGGAAGGACGCTGCCAAAGGACATTGGGTCCTAAAGGGACCATGCTGATGCCAATGGAATCCCCCTGGGGAAACCCCCAGGTCCAGCAGGCTACCTGACCATGTAGCCTGGACCTTTGGAATGAATGTGATGCTCCTTGCAGGACACACACACAGCCAGTGAGAGCAGACCCACTACAGGGACAGTGGTCAATGGGCAGCCCAGCCACCGCCAATGGCAACCTGCACCAGACCAGCCCTACAACCCCTGGCCACCAGGGCCAACACCAGGAGTGTGAGGCCAATACCCTCCAGCGTCCCTGGCAAACCCTGGGATGACCTGACCCTCATCCCAATTGGTGGACAAGGAGCCCACCCAGTCTTGTGGCCCTGCCCACCACCCCACAACTACCCACATCACAGTGTATACACACCACCCACTGCTGCCGTGGCTACCCCCCCCCCTCTGAGGGATCCCACAACAGTGACACCCACTTGGTCTGTGTGTGAGGGAGGGGAAACGTATGAGACCAGCCTCAAGTACAGGGGTCACACCTGGCAACCACACAACCCTCACCACAGCCTCCCATAACCCACCACTGATCACCTCTCCTGGTCATGACAATAAGGATATTAAAAATGCTTCGTGGGGGAGTATTGTTGTGTATGCATGCCTGTTTACTGTGTGATGTCTGTAACACTGTGATGCAAAACTGAATGTACCCTTACACTGTACACACCTTAACTGTAAACCAGAGGATGCTGCTGCTGCTGGAGACCCAAGGGTTACTTGCACACTGCAGGGAACCCAGTATAAAAAAGAGCTCACAGCAAATAAAGGACGACAGGTCTACACAGTTTAAGTATCATACCCTGTCTCATGGAGTCATTACTAAAGGTGCCTACATACACTACACCTGCATGCTAACTTTTTGTGTTTCATGTATGAGGACACCCAGATTCCTTTGTACTGCAGCATTCTGTAGTGTCTCTCCATTTAAATAGTATTTTTCTTTTCTATATTTCCTACCAAAATGGATAACCTCACATTTTCCCACATCATACTCCATCTGCCAATCTTTTGCCGACTCACTTAACCTGTGTCTATCCCTTTGAAGACTCTTTTTGTTCTCCTCACAACTTGCTTCCCCACCTATCTTTGCATTGTCAGCAAATCTGGCTATAATGCACGGACCCTTCATCCAAGTCATTAATATAGGTTGTAAGTAGTTGAGACCCCAGCACTGATCCCTGTGGCACCCCACTAGTTACAGTTTACCAACCTGAAAATGACCCATTTATCCCGACTCTCTGTTTTCTGTTAGTTAGCCAATCCTCTATTCATGATAATATATTACTCCCAACACCATGAGCTCTTATCTTGTACAGTTATCTTTTATGTGGCACCTTATCAAATGCCTTTTGGAAATCCAAATACACTACATCTACTGGTCCCCCCCTTATCCACCCTGCTTGTTACATCCTTAAAGAACTCTAATAAATTTGTAAAACACAATTTCCCTTTCATAAAACCATGTTGATTCTGCTTGTATTATGATTTTTTAAATGTCCTGCTTTCTGTCTCCCTCCTTTCTTGAATAGGGATATTACATTTGCAGTTTTACAATCCGCTGGGACCGTTCCAGAATCTTGGGAATTTGGAAGATTACAACCAATGCACTGTCTCTGTAGCCATTTCTTTTAGGATCTTAGGATGCAGGCCATCAGGTCCATAGGACTTGTCAGCGTTTAGTTCCATTAGTTTGCCGAGTACTTTTTCTCGAGTGATAATTGTTTTAAGTTCCTCCCTTCCTTTTGCCCCTGATTTTCCACGATTATTGGGATGTTTTTAGTGTCTTCTACCGTGAAGACAGATACAAAATATTTGTTCAAAGTTTCGCCATTTCCTTGTTTCCCATTATTAATTCCGCAGTCTTATCCTTAAAGAGACCAAGATTTACTTGTAGAAGCTCTTTTATATTTCTTGCTAGTTTACTCTCCCTCTTTATTTTTTTAGCCATCCTTTGCAGATTTCTAAAATGTTCCCAATCTTCTGACATACCACTAATCTTTGCAACATTATATGCCTTTTCTTTCAATTTGATACCATCCTTAGCTTTCTTAGTTAGCCACGGATGTGTTATCCTTTTCGTAGTCTTTCTTTCTCAATGGAATATATCTTTTTGAGAATTATGAAATATCTCCTTAAATGTCTGTCACAGCTTATCTTATCTTTTAATCTATTTTCCCAGTCCACTTTATCCAACTCTGTCTTCATACCTTTCTTTGGTTTCAGACATTAGTTTCAGACCCAAGTTTCTCACCCTCAAACTGAATGTGAAATTCACAATCATGTTATGATCACTCTTCCCACTCACTTCCAGTTTTAACGGAGGCAGCACAAGGGGCGAGCAAACAACCCGAGGCGGGGCGGGGGGCTCATTTAAATGTTTTAATGTAGCTTTGGGCCTCTGATCTTATTTCTATTTCAGGTTTAACCCTGGTAGGCTGGATTCCAGGTGCTTTGGGAAACCTGGCAGCTGAGGGGATGTGATGACCGTTGCACGGAAGAGGTAAGTGTTTTTTCAACATTTTTTGTAGGCCATGAGTGCTTCTTCCCAGCTCCCCAAGCTAACTTTCTCTCCCCCGCGTGATTGGACCCCCCCCTCCTCCGGTGATCAGACCCTCCTGCAATCAGGAACTACATCCTACACCTCCGCGTGATCACCAACTCTTCCCCCCACCCCCCCCCGCCCCACCGGGTGGGATCACCGACTCTCTTCCACCCCCCCCACCCACTGCGGGATCACCGACTCCCACCCCCCTCCCCCCCCCCCACGGGATCACCGACTCTTCTCCCCCCCCCCCCCCCAGCCCCGTGGGATCACCAACTCTTTGTCCACCCTCCCGCCCAAGGTTGGGATGATTGACTCAACATTTATATTTTCCACCACACCAGTTGAAAGCAAAGTGTCTATTTCCATGTGCAGAGCTGGTCAAGCCGCAATAACATGAAACAATTTTGAAAGTGTACAGTGTTATTCTTCTATCAGTTGAAGATGCCAAGGCAAACCTGTCAACCAAGCAGCAAGCACACAAGTGATGGTTCAGTGCAGCATGCATTGCCATTGTGCACGGAAATAGCTCAGTGGCAGGTGAAAGATTACTATCTGTTCTGTAGCCATGTGTCAGGCATCTCTCAATCTGATTCTAAATGGAGTCACTCAGTCATTTACCAAGTTTTAGATTATTTTTGAATGCTGCTCAGATTTCATGTTTCGATACTTTTACTGATTTGGTTTGGAAGGGATTTTTAGATTAATTTATATTATGATATGGAGAGGTTGCAGAGGGGATTTTCTGGAATGGTACCAGGGATGAGGAATTTCAGTTATGTAGAGAGATTAGGATAGCTGGTATTCTCTTAAGAGCAGAAAAGGTTAAGGGGAGATTTAATAGAGATGTTCAAAATTATGAAGGTTTTTGAGTATATTAAGAAAAACTTTCCATTGGCTAGAAGACACCGATTTGAAATAATTAACGAAAAAGCCAGAGGGGCAATGACTAGAATTTTTTTACTCAACGACTTGTTATGATCTGGTATTTCTGCATTAAATTTCATCTGCCATGTGTCTGCCAATTCCACCAGCCTGGCTATGTCCTTTTGAAATCTATCACTATCCTCCTTTCTGTTCACTATACATCCATCTTTTGGGTCATCTGCAAATTTTGAAATTGTGTCCTGTACACCCAAGTCCAAGTCATTAATATCTATCAAGAAAGTAGTGGTCCTAGTACCGACCTCTGGGGAAACCACTGTGTACCTTCCTCCAGTCCAAAAAACAACCACTCACCACTACTCTCTGTTTCCTGTCACAATTCTGTATCCCTGCTGCCACTGCCCCTTTTATTCCATGGGCTTCAACTTTGCTGGCAAGCCTATTATGTGGCACTTTATTAAATGCCTTTTGGAAGTCCATGTACACCTCATCAATCCTCTCTGTTACATCATGAAAAATTCAATCAAGTTGGTTAAACACGATTTGCCTTTAACAAATCCGTGCTGGCTTTCCTTAATTAATCCACACTTGTCCAAGTGACAAGTGACTGTTCATTTTGTCCTGGATTATCATTTCTAAAAGCTTCCCCGTTACCGATGTTAAACTGACCGGCCCGTAGTTGCTGGGTTTATCTTTACACCCTTTTTGAACAAGGGTGTAACATTTGCAATTCTCCAGTCCTCTGGCATCACCATCTAAAGAGGATTGGAAGATTATGGTCAGTACCTCTGCGATTTCCTCATTAACTTCCCACAGCATCCTAAGATGCATCCCATCGGGTCTTGGTGACTTATCTACTTAAGTACAGCCAGCCTTTCTAATACCTCCTCTTTATCAATTTTTATCCCATCCAGCATCTCAATTACTTCCTCCTTCACTATAACTTTGCCAGCATCTTCTTCCTTGGTAAAGACAGATACAAAGTACTCATTTAGTACCTCAGCTATGCCCTCTGCCTCCATGCATAGGGGTCTCCAGTTTGGTCCCTAATCGGCCCCAAACTTTCTCTTACTGCCCGCTTATTATTTATATACCGATGGAAGATTTTTGTGTTTGCTTTTATCTTATTCTATTCTCATACTCTCTATTTGCCCCTCTTATTTCCTTTTTCACTTCTTCCTCTATACGTTCTGTATTCAGCCTGGTTCTCACTTGTATTCTTAACCTGACATCTGCCGTGTGCCCTCTTTTTCTGCCCTAGCCCTAAACTCACATCTTTCTCCAGTTTCACTTTGATCTCCCCACTTGACCTCTCCACGCTCACCTTGTCCATCAGACCCACTTCCTGCTCCCTTGACCCTATTCCCACTAAACTGCTGACCACCCAACTTCCTTTTTTGGCTCCCATGTTAGCTGACATTATAACGGTTCTCTCTCCTCAGGTACTATTCCCCTCTCCTTCAATCCTGCCGTCATCACCCCTCTCCTCAAAAAAACCAACCCGTGACTCCACTTTGCTTGCTAACTATCGCCCCATCCCCAACCTCCCTTTCCTCACCAAATCTTTGAACGTGTTTGTTGCCTCCCAAATCCGTGACCATCTTTCCCTGAATTCAATGTTTGAATCCCTTCAATCTGGTTTCCGCCCTTGCCACAGTATCGAAAAAGCCCTCATCAAAGTCACAAATGACATCCTTTGTGTCTGTGACACAGGTAAACTATCCCTCCTCGTCCTTCTCGACCTGTCTGCAGCCTCTGGCACGGTTCACCACTCCATCCTCCTCCAACGCCTCTCCACCACCGTCCAGCTGGGTGGGACTGCACTCTCCTGCTTCCATTCTTATCTATCGAATCGTAGCCAGAAAATCTCCTACAATGGCTTCTCTTCCCATTCCCACATCGTTACCTCTGGTGTCCCCCAAGGATCTATCCTTGGCCTCCTCCTATTTCTTATCTATATGCTGCCCTTGGAGATATCATCCGAAAACACGGCGTCAGTTTCCACATGTACGCTGACGACACCCAGCTCTACACCATCACTTCTCTTGACTACCTCCTTGGTCTCTAAATTGTCAGACGTTTGTCCGATATCCAGTATTGGATGAGCAGAAATGTTCTCCAATTAAATATTGGGAAAACCAAAGCCATTGTCTTTGGTCCCCGGCAACAAAATGCGATCCCTCACCACTGACTCCATCCCTCTCCTTAACATCTGTCTGAGGCTGAACCAGACTGTTCGCAACCTAGGAGTCATATTTGACCCTGAAATGAGTTTCCGGCTACATATCCACAGCATAACTAAAACCGCCTATTTACACCTCCATAACATTTCCTGTCTCCGCCCCCTGCCTCAGCTCATCCGCTGCTGAAACTCTCATCCATGCCTTTGTTACCTCTAGACGTGACTATTCCAACTCATTCCTGGCTGGCCTCCCTCTTTCTCTACCACGTAAAGTTGAGGTCATCCGAAACTCGACAGCCCATGTCCTAACTCAGACCAAGTCCCGCTCACCCATCACCCCTGTGCTTTCTGACCTACATTGGCTCCCGGTTAAACAACGTCTCAATTTCAAAATTCTCATCCTTGTTTACAAATCACTCCATGGCCTTGCCCCTCCCTAGCTCTGTAATCTATTTCAGCCTCACAATCCCACAAGATGTCTGCACTCCTCAATTTCTGCCCTCTTGAGCATCCCTCATGATTACTGCTCAACCATCGGTGGCCGTGCCTTCAGCTGCCTGGTCCCCAAGCTCTGGAACTCCCTCCCTAAACCTCTCCGCCTCGCTACCTCTCTTTCCTCCTTTAAGACGCTCCTTAAAACCCATCTCTTCAACCAAGCTTTTGATCATCTGCCGTAATTTCTATTTTTGTGTCTCGGTGTCAAATTTATCTGTTTTGTCTTGTAACACTGCTGTGAAGTGCTTTGGGATGTTTTACTACGTTAAAGGCGTTATATAAATAAAAGTTTCGTCATCCAGGGAGCTCTGGCTTTGGTTGTCCTACCTTTCCCCCTCGTGGGGATGTACCTCGACTATACACAAACCATCTCGTTACGGCAGCCCTACATTCGGTTACAGTTTTGCCTGATTGCAATTTACCCGGGCCAGATCCATTCTCAACCCACTGAAATTGGCCTTCCTCCGATTAAGTGTTTTTACTCTAGATCGCTCCCTGATCTTTTCCATAGTTAATTTAAACTTTATGATACAATGGTCACTGTTCCCTAAATGTACCCCTACTGACACTTGCTCCACTTAACCCACCTCATTCCCCAGAACCAGATCCAGCAATGCCTCCTCCCTCATTGGGTCGAAAACGTACTGATCAAGAAAGTCCTCCCGAACACACTTCAGAAATTCTTCTCCTTTACACGATTACTCTGCCAGTCTATATTAGGATAATTGAAGTCCCCCATTATCACTCCTCTATAGTTCTTGCATCTCTCTATAATTTCCCTGCAAATTTTCTCCTCTATATCCTTCCCACTAGCTCGCGGCCCAGAGAATACACCTCTATCGATAATGATGATGATAATTGTTTCTCAACACTAACCAAATAGATTCTGTCCTTGACCCCTCCAGGACATCCACTTTCTCCAGCACTGTAATATTCTCCTTAATCAATACATAAGAAATAGGAGCAGGAGTAGGCCATTTGGCCCCTCGAGCCTGCTCCACCATTCAATAAGACCATGGCTGCCACCGCACCTCCTTTCTTTCCTTTCCTAGCTTTCCTAAACAACTAGTATCCAGTAATATTTAGTACCCAAAGCGGCCCTTTTTTTTGAGCCAGGTCTCTCTGGTCTCTGTGGTTTCCAAGGTGGCTATTTGCCTGCAGCTCACCAACCTTATTTACCACACTTTGTGCATTTACAAATGCACTGTAAACCGAATTAAGACCTTCTTGTATTCTCTGACCCCACCTAATACCAGGATATTTCTTACTCTAGTGCTATCTGTCTCTCCTAATCCTTTGTGCAACCTTGTTTCTCCTTTCTAATGCTACATCCTGGTGCCATCCCCGACAACTTATCAGCCGATGTTGCCCAGGTCTTACTGCATGTAGGCACAGACTCTCAGTGAACACTGTCCTCTCCTGACTGGTTAAAGTACCAGTACTGTGTGTGTATCTCAGCACACTGTCCTCTCCTGACTGGTTAAAGTACCAGTACTGTGTGTGTATCTCAGCACACTGTCCTCTCCTGACTGGTTACAGTACCAGTACTGTGTGTGTATCTCAGCACACTGCCCTCTCCTGACTGGTTACAGTACCAGTACTGTGTGTGTATCTCAGCACACTGCCCTCTCCTGACTGGTTACAGTACCAGTACTGTGTGTGTATCTCAGCACATTGCCCTCTCCTGACTGGTTACAGTACCAGTACTGTGTGTGTATCTCAGCACACTGCCCTCTCCTGACTGGTTACAGTACCAGTGCTGTGTGTGTATCTCAGCACATTGCCCTCTCCTCACTGTTTACCATCCCCGCTAAAAGGGCTGGGCTCTCTCCATCGACGAGGCCCTTCACTCTCGGGAACTCGGCCCATCCACTCTCCTCTCCCTCTTCTCAACTCAGCTACCATAGGGTGCCCAAGGCCCATCTGACATAAATTTCAGGCGAATCTGTAACTGGGCGTGAAGCCCACCCCCCTGAAACAGGTTGAAATATGGAAATCTGGGTCCTGCGCACTTCAGCCATGAAGCGAGGAGGAACTGTTTGTTGGAGTAGCGAGATCTGTAACCAAACCTCACAGCATCTATCTCCGTCCACACTGCCCTGTCCTCACCGTGTAACTAAAAGCTCTCAACCTTACTATCATAATCTCATTCCAAGAGGATTTTCCCCACAGGAACATTAGGAACAGGAGGAGGCCATTGATCACCTCAAGTCTGCTCCACCATTCAGTTAGATCATGGCTGATCTGCACCTCAGTTCTATTTTCCGCCTTTGCTCCATATCCCTTGATACGCTTAACTAACAAAGCTTTCACTATTGAAAGCTCCAGATGATCTCCAGCGTCCACAGCCTTTTGTTGTGTGGCCCGTGGGGAGGGGGTGGGTTTGGGGGTGGGGAGGAGTGTATCAGATTTCTACTACCTTTTCTGTGGACAAAATGTTCCAAATGGCCAAGCTCTTGGTTTAAGATTATGTCTCTTTGTTCTTGATTTACCCACCAGAGGAAATAATTTTCCTCTCTCTACTCTATCAAATCCTGAAAAATGTTTAAACACCTTGATTAGATCACACCTCAATCTTCTATACTTAAATGAATCTAAGCAATGTTTATGCGACCTGTCTTCATAATTTAAGCCCTGGTATCATTCTGGTGAACCTGCGCTGCACCCACTCCTCGGCCGATACATCCTCCCTGAGGTGCGGGGCCCAAGATTGAACGCACTGCTCCAGTGGGGGTCTCACCAAGCTCTTTATAACTGTAACATAACTTCAACCCCTTTATATTCCTGGGATGATTGACCTCCAACAACCACAACCATCTTCCTGTGTGCTGGGTATGACTTCAGCCAGTGGAGAGTTTTCCCCCTGATTCCCATGGACTTCAGTTTTACTGGGGCTCCTTGATGCCGCAGTCAGTCAGATGCTGCCTGATGTCAAGGGCAGTCACTCCCACCTCACCTCTGGAATTTGTAGAATCCAAACTGTACGTCGGTGCAGGTTATTGCAAGTGTTGCTTGGTAGCACTGTTGATGACTCCTTCCATCACTTCGCTGATAATTGAGAGTAGGCTGATGGGGCAGTATTTGTCCAGATTGAGTTTGTCCTGCTTTTTGTGGACAGGACATACTGGGCAATTTTCCACATTCGGGTAGACGCCAGTGTTGTAGCTGTACTGGAACAGCTTGGCTAGAGGCGCGGCTAGTTCTGGAGCACAAGTCATCAGCACAACAGTCGTGATGTTGTTGGTGCCCATAACCTTTGCTGCATCCAGTGTGCTAAGCCGTTTCTTGATATAATGTGGAGTGATGTTAATTGGTTGAAGATTGGCTTCTGTGATGGTGGAGACCCCAAAGGAGGCTGAGATGGATCATACACTCGGCACTTCTGGCTGAAGATGGTTGAGAACACTTGAGCCTTGTCTTTTTAATTCGTGTGCCGGGCTCCACCATCGTTGAGGATGGGGATGTTCATGGAGTCTCCTCCTCCCATTAGTTGTTTAATTCTCCACCACCATTCACGGCTGGATGTGGCAGGATTGCAGAATTTTGCTTTGATCCATTTGTTGTGGGATCGCTTAGCTCCATCTATAGCATGCTGCTTCCGCTGTTTAGCTTGCATGTAGTCCTGTGTTGCAGCTTCCCCAGGTTGGTACCTCATTTTTACATCCGCTTGGTGCTGCTCCTGGCATACTCCTCACATCCTCCTTGAACCAGAGTTGGTCCCCTGGCTTGAAGCTAATAGAGTGAGGGATATGCCGGGCCATGAGGTTACAGATTGTGGTGGAATACAATTCTGCTGCTGCTGATGGCCCACAGCGCCTCATGGATGCCCAGTTTTGAGCTGCTACATCTGTTCTGAATCTATCCCACATGGTATGGTGGTAGTGCCACACAACACGATGGAGAGTGTCCTCAGTCTGATGATGGTACTTATTCTCCATACGGACTGTGTTGTGGTCACTGCCACCAATGTTGTCATGGACAGATGCATCTGTGACAGGTAGATTGGTGAGGACAAGCTCAAGTAGGTTATTCCCTCGTGTTGGATCTGTCACCTCCTGCCACAGGCCCAGTCTGGCAGTTACGTCTTTCAGAAATCGGTCAGCTGTGGTGCTACTGAGCCACTCTTGGCAATAGTCACTGTAGCACCCCCCCCCCGCCCACCCAAAGTATATTATGTGCCCTTTGTACCCTTTGTGCTTCATCAAAGAGGTGTTCAACATGGAGGAGCACTGATTCAGCAGCTGAGGGAGGGCGGTAGGTGGGAATCAGCAGGAGGTTTCCTTGCGCATGCTTGACCTGAAGCCATGAGATTTCATGGGGTCCGGAGTCAATGTTGAGGACTCCCAGGGCCACTCCATCCCTCCCATATACTGCTGTGCCGCCACCTCTGGTGGGCAATGTTCCCTCTAATGTTTCTGTTTGGAACATGGTGCCTTTGGCTGTGCATGTGCTGTATCTTTTCCAGGTGAGAGGCCTGCGTGGGACCTCTCGATCACTGCACGGACACACAGTTTCGAGGGAACGTTGCTGGTGGGACAGGACATAGCGTAGGACGGTGACGGGGGGAGTGTGGGACTGGGAGGGGGAGCGTGGGACGGTGACGGGGGGAGTGTGGGACTGGGAGGGGGAGCGTGGGACGGTGACGGGGGAGCGTGGGACGGTGACGGGGGGCGGGGGGAGCGTGGGATGGTGACGGGGTGGGGGGGGGGGAGCATGGGACGGCGACGGGGGGAGTGTGGGACGGCGACGGGGGAGCATGGAACGGTAACGGTGACGGGTAGTCCGGGACGGTGGGTGACAACTACCATTTTGCGAGGATGACTATGTCAGGCTGTTCCCTGACTTGACTGAGGGACAGCTCTCCCAATTTTGGCACCGGTCCTCGTGTGTTTGTGAGGAGGACTGAACAGGGTCGCCTGGGCTGGGAATACCTTCGTCCTGTCCAAATCCGATATCTGGGTCGAGGCCGATTGCTCGGTTCAGTTTTATTATTCTTCTTTTGTAGTTATTTGATATAATGGAGTGGCTTGCTGGGCCATTTCAGAGTTGTCCACATTGCTGTGTGTCTGGAGCCACATGTCGGCCAGACCCGGTAAGGGCGGTAGGTTCCTTCCCTAAAGGACATCGTTGGGTTTTTATGACAGTCCGACACCTAACCTCATTTTTCTGCACAACTTCAGTGTCTGACACCCAGAGGCATGCTGCCCTCCCGAGGGTGCAAAGCTCCTTCCTGTGATTAGATGCCCAGAACTCTACACAGTACTGCGGACAGAACCAGACACAGCACTCACTCTCCCTCTGTTATTCCATCAGCACATAGAAACATAGAAACATAGAAAATAGGTGCAGGAGTAGGCCATTCGGCCCTTCAAGCCTGCACCACCATTCAAAAAGATCATTTCTGATCATTCACCTCAGTACTCCTTTCCTGCTTTCGCTCCATACCCCTTGATCCCCTTAGCCGGAAGGGCCATATCTAACTCCCTCTTGAATATATCCAATGAACTGGCATCAACAACTCTCTGCAGCAGGGAATTCCACAGGTTAACAACTCAATGAGTGAAGAAGTTTCTCCTCATTTCAGTCCTAAATGGCCCACCCCTTATCCTTAGACTATGTCCCCTGGTTCTGGACTTCGCCAACATCAGGAACATTCTTCCTGCAGCTAACTTGTCCAGTCCCGTCAGAATTTTGTATGTTTCTGAGATCCCCTCTCATCCTTCTAAACTCCAGTGTATAAAGGTCCAGTTGATCCAGTCTCTCCTCATATGTCAGTCCAGCCATCCCTGGAATCAGTCTGGTGAACCTTCGCTGCACTCCCTCAATAGCAAGAACGTCCTTCCTCAGATTAGGAGACCAAAACTGAACACAATATTCCAGGTGAGGCTCACAAAGGCCCTGTACAACTGCAGTAAGACCTCCCTGCTCCTATCCTCAAATCCCCTAGCTATGAAGGCCAACATACCATTTGCCTTCTTCACTGCCTGCTGTACCTGCATGCCAACTTTCAATGACTGATGAACCATGACACCCAGGTCTCGTTGCACCTCCCCTTTTCCTAATCTGTCACCATTCAGATAATATTCTGTCTTCGTGTTTTTGCCACCAAAGTGGATAACCTCACATTTATCCACATTATACTGCATCTGCCATGCATTTGCCCACTCACCTAACCTGTCCAAGTCACCCTGCAGCCTTTTAGCGTCCTCCTCAAGCTCACACCACCACCCAGTTTAGTGTCATCTGCAACTTGGAGATATTACACTCAATTCCTTCATCTAAATCATTAATGTATATTGTAAAGAGCTGGGGTCCCAGCACTGAGCCCTGTGGCACTCCATTAGTCACTGTCTGCCGTTCTGAAAAGGACCCGTTTATCCCGACTCTCTGCTTCCTGTCTGCCAACCAGTCATATATCCACGTCAGTACATTACCCCCAATAGCATGTGCTTTGATTTTGCACACCAATCTCTTGTGTGGGACCTTGTCAAAAGCCTTTTGAAAGTCCAAATACACCACATCCAGTGGTTCTCCCTTGTCCACTCTGCTCGTTACATCCTCAAAAAATTCCAGAAGATTTGTCAAGCATGATTTCCCTTTCATAAATCCATGCTGACTTGGTCCGATCCTGTCACTGTTTTCCAAATGCGCTGCTATTTCATATTTAATAATTGATTCCTTATATGCTGCCATTAAACACTGAGCTACGTGGTCACTAGTGAGTGATGGCCACACACCTCCCACCTCACAAACACTAAAAAAAAATTTCATCCATGGACTCTTTATCCCCAGTAAATCTGCATTTTACGCATCGCATTTTGTCCAATTTACTGGCATGACACGGAGACTCCGCAAAGCTGAACCACTCCTGGCCCTGAAATAGGAACCCAGTCAGCCAAGACTAAGATTTGAATCCCCTATCCTCACTGACTCCATGCGGGGTCAAAGTTCAGGTTGTGCTCACCACGTGACCATTCTTCATGTGTGCATCAAGGGTGGAGTGTGATCCTGACAATGGATCCACCACAGACCTAATACATGTGCGGACTGGGGTCAAGCAAGGCTGTGTCATCGCACCAACGCTCTTCTCAATCTTCCTTGCTGCAATGCTCCATCTCACCCTCAATAAGCTCCCCGCTGGAGTAGAGCTAATATACAGAACAAACGGGAAACTGTTCATCCTCCGTCGCCTCCAGTCCAGATCCAAGGTCGTCCCATCCTCTGTCATTGAATTACAGTATGCAGACGACTCTTGCGTTTACACACACTCGGAGGTAGAACTCCAAACCATCGTCAGCACCTTCACCGAAGTGTACGAGAGTATGGGCCTTTCATTAAACATTTGTAAGACAAAGCTTCTCTACCAACCTGCCCCTGCCACACTGCACTGACCCCCGATTATCAAGATCCACGACGAGGCCTTGGACAACGTGGACTATTTCCCAAAACTCAGGAACCTACTGTCAACAAGGGCAGACATCAATGACAAGGTCCAACTCCACTTTCAGTATGTCAGTGCAGCCTTCGGTTGCCTGAGGAGAAGAGTGTTTGAAGACCAGGACCTCAAACCCGGCACGAAGCTCATGGTCTACAGAGCAGTAATGATACCCACCCTCCTATATGCTTCAGACACATGGACGATGTACAGCAGGCACCTCAAAGCACTGGAGAAGTACCACCAACGCTCCCTGCAAATCCATTGGCAAGAAAGGCGCACTAACGTCAGTGTCCTCGCTCAGGCCAACATCCCCAGCATCGCAGAATTGACCACGCTCGATCAGCTCCAATGGACGGGCCACATCGTCCCCATGCCCGATACTAGACTCCCAAAGCAAGCGCTCTACTCCGAGCTCTGCCACGGCAAGTGAGCCCCAAGTGTAACCACCACGTTCCCCACCTGCAACAGAGACTGTTGGTCCCGCATTGATCACATCAGTCACCTGAGAACTCATATTAGTGTGGAAGCAAGTCATCCTCAACTCTGAGGGATTGCCGAAGAAAAAGTGCATCAAGGCAACAAGTGTCAGCGCGTTATTCAACTGTGTGAGGCATGACGGGTGTGCTTCGATCGAATCGTCACCTGACCCGTGCGGACTTTGAGCAGGATTCACTGGATAGCGATGAAGATCAGGAACTCTGCTCATAAACCACTGCTTAGCCCGGGGGTGGGGCCACGTTTAGCCCCGACCATTGTACCACAGAAAGATCTTTAAAGAACAACTGGAAGTTTCTCGTTGTTTAACTTGCGGCCCCCTACCACTGAAACAGAGGGCCTGCTACTACTGAAGCCACAGGTCTACAAACAATTTACAAATGACAAATAGGGATTGGAACTCCAGGGGGCAATACCCTGGCTCAGGGGGAGCCTCTCGCCCGAGTCAGTAGGTTGTTGTTTCAAGCCCCACTCCAGAGACTTGAGCACATAATTTGGGCTGCACTGTTGGAGGTACAGTCTTTCAGATGAGATGCTAAACCAAGGCCCAGACTAATCCAATCCCACGGCACGATTTGAAGTTCTCCCAGTGTCCTGGAAAATATTTATCCCTTAACCAACATCTGGTCATTCTTATTGCTGTTTGTGGGAGCTTGCTGTGCAGATTGCCTGATGCATTTCATACATTATAACGGTAACTGCACTTCAAAAATACTTCATTGATTGTGAACATTTTGGGTCATCCTGAGGACATAAAAGGTGCTATATAAATGCAAGTTCTTTCTGCACAGCCAAGGGAGGCTTGCGCACCCAGGATGGGACGTTTGCCCATATTTTCCATTTGATAATTGTTTAACTGACTTATAAATTCAAACATGTTTTAGAACAATAACAGAACGATAGAAATTTACAGCTCAGAGTCTTTGCTGGTCCAATTCAAAACTGACCCCGCTGCCCCACTCTATCCCCAAAGCCCTGCTTCAAATATTTAATCTCTTTTCCCTAAATGCAATGGTCTGTGTCTCACCGCTCCCTGTGCATAACATTCTCAGGTGCAACATCCTTTATGCAAAGACATTTTCCTAACTTCTCTCTTCATTTCTCTTAATTTTAAATTAATGCCTCCTTTTTACTGACTGCCCATCCAGGGAGAAGAATCTTTCTCTCAAAACACTTGCAGTACTTTGAAAAACCTCAATTAAATCTCCTGTTAATCTTCTCTGTGTTGGTCTCGGTTTTGCAAGGCTCCCAATAACTATAGTTGTCTAACAACTGCGCAGATAGCAGTTAACGGATATGATGTAATTGGCATCACGGAGACATGGCTCCAGGGTGACCAAGGCTGGGAACTCAACATCCAGGGGTATTCAATATTTAGGAAGGATAGACAGAAAGGAAAAGGAGGCGGGGTGGCGTTGCTGGTTAAAGAGGAAATTAATGCAGTAGTAAGGAGGGACATTAGCCTGTATGATGTGGAATCGGTATGGGTGGAGTTGCGGAATACCAAAGGGCAGAAAACGCTAGTGGGATTTGTGTACAGACCACCAAACAGTAGTAGTGAGGTTGGGGACAGCATCAAACAAGAAATAAGGGATGTGTGCAATAAAGGTACAGCCGTTATCATGGGCGACTTTAATCTACATATTGATTGGGCGAACCAAACTGGTAGCAATGCGGTGGAGGAGGATTTCCTGGAGTGTATTAGGGATGGTTTTCTAGACCAATATGTCGAGGAACCAATTCAAGAGCTGGCCATCCGAGACTGGGTGATGTGTAATGAGAAGGGACTAATTAGCAGTCTTATTGTGCGAGGCCCCTTGGGGAAGAGTGACCATAATATGGTAGAATTCTGTATTAAGATGGAGAGTGACATAGTTAATTCGGAAACTAGGGTCTGAACTTAAGGAAAGGTAACTTCGATGGTATGAGGCGTGAATTGCCTAGAATAGACTGGCAAAGGATACTCAAAGGATTGACAGTGGATAAGCAATGGCAAACATTTAAAGATCTCATGGATGAACTTCAGCAATTGTACATCCCTGTCTGGAGTAAAAATAAAATGGGGAAGGTGGCTAACAAGGGAAATTAAGGATAGTGTTAAAACCAAGGAAGATGCATATAAATTGGCTAGAAAAAGCAACAAAAGGACTGGGAGAAATTTAGAATTCAACAGAGGAGGACTAAGGGTTTAATTAAGAGGGGGAAAATAGAGTACGAGAGGAAGCTTGCAGGGAACATAAAAACTGACTGCAAAAGCTTCTATAGATATGTGAAGAGAAAAAGATTCGTGAAGACAAACGTAGGACCCTTGCAGTCAGATTCAGGTGAATTTATAATGGGGAACAAAGAAATGGCGGACCAGTTGAACAAATAGTTTGGTTCTGTCTTCACGAAGGAAGACACAAATAATCTTCCGGAAGTACTAGGGGACCGAGGGTCTAGAGCGAAGGAGGAACTGAAAGATATCCTTATTAGGCGGGAAATTGTGTTAGGGAAATTGATGGAATTGATCCCCAGGGCCTGATAGTCTGCATCCCAGAGTACTTAAGGAAGTGGCCCTAGAAATAGTGGATGCATTGGTGATCATTTTCCAACAGTTTATCGACTCTGGATCAGTTCCTGTGGACTGGAGGGTAGCTAATGTAACACCACTTTTTAAAAAAGGAAGGAGAGAGAAATCAGATAGTGGGGAAAATGTTGGAATCAGTTATTAAAGATGAAATAACAGCGCATTTGAAAAGCAGTGACGGGATCGATCCAAGTCAACATGGATTTATGAAAGGGAAATGATGCTTGACAAATCTTCTGGAATGTTTTGAGGATGTAACTGGTAGAGTGGACAAGGGAGAACCAGTGGATGTGGTGTATTTGGACTTTCAAAAGGCTTTTGACAAGGTCCCACACAAGAGATAGGTGTGCAAAATTAAAGCACATGACGTGGATAGAGAACTGGTTTGCAGACAGGAAGCAGAGAGTCGGGATAAATGGGTCCTTTTCAGAACGGCAGATGGAGTGCCACAGGGCTCAGTGCTGGGACCCCAGCTACTTACAATACACATGAATGATTTAGATGAAGGAATTGAGTGTAATATCTCCAAGTTTGCAGATGACATGGCAGATGCAGTATATTGTGGATAAATGTGAGGTTATCCACTTTGGGGGCAAAAACAAGAAGGCAGAATATTATCTGAATAGCGGCCGATTAGGAAAAGGGGAGGTGCAACGAGACCTGGGTGTCGTGGTACATCAGTCATTCAAAGTTGGCATGCAGGTACAGCAGGCGGTGAAGAAGGCGAATGGTATATTGGCCTTCATAGCTAGGGGGTTTGAGTATAGGAGCAGGGAGGTCTTACTGCAATTGTACAGGGCCTTGGTGAGGCCACACCTGGAATATTGTGTTCCGTTTTGGTCTTGTAATTTGAGGAAGGATGTTCCTGCTATTGAGGGGGTGCAGCGAAGGTTCACCAGACTGATTCCCAGGATTGCTGGACTGACATATGAGGAGAGACTGGATCGACTGGGCCTTTATTGACTCGAGTTTAGAAGGATGAGAGGGGATCCCATAGAAACATATAAAATTCTGACGGGACTGGACAGGTTAGATGCAGGAAGAATGTTCCCGATGTTGGGGAAGTCCAGAACCAGGGGACACAGTCTTAGGATAAGGGGTAGGCCATTTTCGACTGAGATGAGGAGAAACATCTCCACTCAGAGAGTTGTTAACCTGTGGAATTCCTTACCGCAGAGAGTTGTTGATGCCAGTTCATTGGATATATTCAAGAGGGAGTTAGATTTGGCCCTTAGGGCTAAGTGGGTCAAGGGGTATGGAGAGAAAGCAGGAAAGGGGTATTGAGGTGAATGATCAGCCATGAACTTATTGAATGATGGTGCAGGCTCGAAGTGCCGAATGGCCTACTCCTGCACCTATTTTCTATGTTCCTATTCCCCCAACCCCCCATTCCCCCACCCACCCCATTCCCCCACCCCCCCATTCCCACCCCCATTTCCCCACCCCCCCATTCTCCCATTCCCTACCCCCGATTCTCCTCACTCCCCCAATTCCCCTATTCCCCCTATTCCCCCATTCCCCCTATTCCCCCATCCCCCTATTCCCCCTTTCCCCCACCCCATTATTCCCCCTCTCCCCCCACCCCCTATTCCCCTATTCCACCACCCCCTATTTCCCCACCCTCCATTCCCCCAACCACATTCCCCCAACCCCCACCCCCTATTGCCCCAACCCCATCCCCTATTCCCCCAACCCCATCCCTCTATTACCCCCACCCCCCCCATTCCACCACCCACCACCCCCTATTCCCCCACCCTCTATTCCCCCACCCTCTATTCCCCCACCCCCTATTCCCCCACCCCTATTCCCCCTCCCCCCTATTCCCCCTCCCCATTCCGCCTATCCCCCCACCACCACCTTATTCCCCCTCTCCCCCCTCTCCCCCCTCTCCCCCCTATTCCCCCTCTCCCCCCTATTCACCCTCTCCTCCCTATTCCCCCTATTTCCCCCTATTCCCCCTATTCCCCCTATTCCACCTACACCACCTATTCCGCCTCTCCCCTATTCCCCCTCTCCCCCCTATTCCCCCTCTCCCCCTATTCCCCCTCTCCCCCCTATTCCCCCTCTCCCCCCTATTCCCCATATTCCCCCTATTCCCCCTCTCCCCTATTCCCCCTCTCCCATATTCCCCCTCTCCCCTATTCACCCTCTCCCCCACCCCCCTATTCCCCCTCTTCCCCACCCCCTATTCCCCCACTCCCCTTATTCCCCCTCTACCCCCACCCCGCTATACCACCTAATTCCCCCCACCCCTATTCCCCCCACCCATATTCCCCCCACCCCTATTCCCCCACCCCTATTCCCCCACCCCTATTCCCCCACCCGTTTTTCCCCCACCCGTTTTTCCCCCACCCGTTTTTCCCCCACCCGTTTTCTCCCCCACCCCTATTGCCCCACCCCTATTGCCCCACCCCTATTCCCCTACCCCTCTTCCCCAATCCCTATTCCCCCACCCCTATTCCCCTACCCCTCTTCCCCCACCACTATTCCCCCACCCCTCTTCCACCTCTTCCCCCTCTTCCCCCTCTTCCCCCTATTTCCCCTCTCCCCTAGTCCCCTATTACCCCTCTCCCCCCACCCCCCGATTACGCCTCTCCCCACAATTCCCCCAATCCACCCACACCCCCTATTGCCCCTCTCCCCAACCCCTATTGCCCCTCCTCTCCCCTATTCCCCCTCTCCCTTCTCCCCCACCCCTCTATTTCTCCTCTCCCCCCCACCCCTCTATTTCTCTTCTCACCCCCACCCCTCTATTTCTACTCTCCCCCACACCCCCTATTGCCCCTCTCCCCAACCCCTATTGCCCCTGTCCCCCCTCTCCCCTATTCCTCCTCTCCCTTCTCCCCCCACTCTCCTATTCCCCCTCTCCCCCCGATTCCCCCTCTCCCCCCGATTCCCCCTCTCCCCCCCTATTCCCCCTCTCCCCCCCTATTCCCCCTCTCCCCCCGATTCCCCCTCTCTCCCCCGATTCCCCCTCTCCCCCCCTATTCCCCCTCTCTCTCCCCCACCTCCCTATTCCCCCTCCACCCCCTCTTCCCCCTCTCCCCCTATTCCCCCTCTCCCCCTATTCGTCCTCTCCACCCTATTCCCCCAATACAAGCTATTCCCCCTATACCCCTATTCACCCTCTCCCCCACCCCCCCTATTCCCCCCACCCCCTATTCCTCCCACCACCCTATTCCCCCTCTCCCCCCACCCCCTCACCCACCATTCCCCCTTTACCACAAACCCCCATTCCCCCTCTCCCCCCAACCCCCTATTCCCTCTCCCCACCCCCTATTCCCCCTCTGCACCCCCTATTCCACCTCTCCCCCACCGCCCTATTCCCTCTCTCCCCCCCGCCGCCCTATTCCCCCTCTCCCCCTCCGCCGCCCTATTCCCCCTCTCCCCCCCCACTGCCCTATTCCCCCTCTCCCCCACCCCCTATTCCCCCTCTCCCCCACCCCCTATTCCACCTCTCCCCCACCCCCTATTCCACCTCTCCCCCCACCGCTGTATTTCCCCTCTCCCCCACCCCCCTATTCCCCCACGCCTCACACCCGTATTCCCCATCTCCCCCACCCCCCTATACCCCCCCAACCCCCCTATACCCCCTCTCCCCACCCCCCTATTGCTCCACGCCCCCACCACCTATACCCCATATCCCCCACTCCCCTATTCCCCCACACCCCCACCCCCATCCCCCATTCCCCCAACCCCCTTCCCTCTATTACCCCCACCCCCCTATTTCAACAACCTCTCATGCCCCCAATTCCCCCTCTCCCCCCTATTCCCCCTCTCCCCCTATTCATTCCCCCTCTCCCCCCACCCCCCTATTCCCCCTATTCCCCTATCCCCTATTCCCTCTCCCCCCATTCACCCTCTCACCCTCACCGCTCTATTCCCCCTCCCCCCATTCACCCTCTCACCCTCACCGCTCTATTCCCCCTCTCGCCCACACCGCTATTGCCCGTCTTCCCTACCCCCCTATTGCCCCTCCCACTCCTCTCCCTTCTCCCCCACCCCACTATTGCTCCTCTCCCCCCCATACCCCTATTCCGCCTCTCCCCACAACCCCCTATTGCCACTCGCCCCACACCCCCTCTTCCCCCACTCCCCGCGATTCCCCCTCTCCCCCAATTACCCCTCACCCCCCAGCCCCCATTCCCTCTCTACCCCCACCCCGCTATACCACCTAATCCCCCCCACTCCCCTATTCCCCCCACTCCCCTATTCCCCCCACTCCCCTATTCCCCCCACTCCACTATTCCCCCACCCCATATTCCCCCACCCTCTATTCCCCCACCCCCTATTCCCTCACCCCCTATTCCCTCACCCCCTATTCCCCCTCTCCCCTATTCCCCCTCTCCCCCCATTCTGCCTCTCCCCCCCATTCTGCCTCTCCACCCTATTCCCCCTCTCCCCCACCCCCTATTTCCCCTATCCCCCCGATTTCCCCCTATCCCCCCGATTCCCCCTCTCCCCCGATTCTCCCAATCCCCCCACCTCCCTATTCCCCCTCTAGCCCTTATTCCCCACCCCCTATTCCCCCTATTCCCCTCTCCACCTTAATCCTCCATACCTCTATTCCCCCCACCCCTATTCCCCCTCTCCCCCACCCCCCAACCCACCATTCCCCATTTCCCACAAACCCCCATTCCCCCTCTCCCCCCATCGCCCT